>NC_067134.1:1914469-2014469 GCF_021347895.1 Acanthochromis polyacanthus | reverse complement strand
ATGATGTCTCCTGGCTTCGTTTCATGCAAATGATAATTCAGTTCTTTTTTAAGGCCACCAATTATCCAAAATGTGCATCCCCAGCACATGAACACGGCAGCTCTTGTAGGTCAGTTGGTGTGCAGGTTAACAGCTTGGATCCAATTTTAGCAGACTTGAGCAGAAAACAGTCTACTGACGCAAACACGAGCGTTCAAAAGTTTGGGGTCACTTAGAAATGTAAAACATGAAAACCCAACTTTTGAACGGTGGTGTATGTAGATCTATAAAGTCCTCTCCAGTACTCAATGCAGCTCAAGCACACCAGCTCACCTACGACCGCTCAAACACTGCGTTATGATTTCCATATCCTTCTGTACACTACCGTTCAAAAGTTTGGGGTCATCCAGACAATTCCATGTTCTCCATGAAAGCTCCCACTTTCATTCATGTGCTAACATAACTGTACAGGGGTTTTCTAATCATCAGTGAGCCTTTCAACACCATTAGCTAACACAATGTAGCATTAGAACACAGGAGTGATGGTTGCTGGAAATGTTCCTCTGTACCCCTATGGAGATATTCCATTAAAAATCAGCCATTTCCAGCTGCAATAGTCATTTACCACATTAACAAGGTCTAGACTGGATTTGACTAGACTGGCGCTATCGAGCTGTTAGGCACAAAAGCAACAAATTTAAGTTTTCATTTATTCCAACTTCTGTCGCCTTGCTCAACAATAACAGGTGAGGGGCATTTTTTGGTTGCTCGGGGGTGATGGGTGAGTCACCGTGTTAGAGCAGATATTTATTTGATTCATGTTCTTATGTGTGGCTTGCAATTATCTTGTTAACTACCTCAGCACATGCACTTTGAATGGGCAGCGCAACATAACCTATTATCCAATACTGGCACTTCGAAGGGACATATATAATATAAGTCTCAAACTCTTGTGCAAGCACTTTAATTTGGGAGGTGCAATAATCAGTCTGTCGGGTACTGTTCTGTATTTATAAACTGTTCTTAGAATCTGCACTTGTACTTTAGGGACGGTGCAATACTCTGGACATTTGTTTCTGTTGTAATAAGGTAGACGAGCTGCTGTTGTCCTTTGCGAATGTATGTGTTTTTCTCTTCTTTTCATCAGATGTGAGCCCAAGACAAATTTCCCCAAGGGGACAATAAAGTTGATCCTTATCCTTATCCTTATCCTTATCCTTATTTATCATTTATTTAATGCTATTGTCATTGAAAAAAAATGATTTCAAGAAAAAGAAAAAACATTTCTAATTGACCTCAAACTTTTGAACAGTAGTGCATATTTAGATAATGTCATATTTTTAATTAGACATGTAAGATGAAATGATGTTGATGATGGCTCGTGTCCTTGTTCCTCTTTTAGCACACATCACACAGTATTACAATGAAGAAGAACATTCAATCATCAAATACAATCATTTTCATAACAAGCTGCTGTGGAGGCAAAACCTTTTTGTTCTTTGCAATAAATCTTTTGTTCTTTTATTCAGAGCTCTGAAGGTACAGGTGACACAGAGTGCAAAGCAGTCTATGTGTCAAGTCAAACTGGAAGGAGCTGAGAACTCAAAGGAGAAGCATTTACGCACAGGTTCTACACTCAGCTGGGGCGGAAACAATCTGCGGCTGCAGGTTTGCCACCGGCGGCAAAAAAGGGGACACACGCAGGACTGAGGAGGAACTGAGAATGAATGACCGAGTTCAAACAAAGTGTCCGTGAGTTTCTGTTGGGAAAGCATCAAGATCTGCAGCAAACTGTGCAGGATTGCCTTCATCTCCAAAATCCGGGTTGCAGCCGGTAAGAGCAGAATTGTGGAGACTCTAAAAGACTGTTTAAGCTGCCGATGTGTGCCACTGCAGTATGTGTTAGCATTAGCATTAGCCACGGAGATCAGCCACGAGGGGCTTGCTGTAAACTTTGTCTGTTTACCAGTAATTGCCCTGTGTTTTGTAATTGTTCAGTTGAAAATAAGATTGCAGGCTAATTGGTGCTAATTAGAGGGTTCCAGCTAAGACCAGTGAATTCATCCTGTTTGTAATGGTGGGTTTTTACGATGCCCTTTATTTATTTATTGGATCTGGAAAGGATTGCACTTTAAAAGCACTTTATGCACTTTAAATCATTTTAAAACCATGAAGTAAAAAGTATAAAATGGTTAAAAAAATTTGATAAAAATGCTCAGAGTAATTTGTTAAACTGTGATTTAAAATTAACTCTTTAAAATGCAGATAAATTCATGTGTGGTATAGTATTGGGTTGAATATTGCTCATGCCATGATTTGTCGCTTCAGTTTATGTGGTGTTGAGGTTGACAAACATAAAGTGAGTGGAGTAGCATTTGCCAATGTGGTGAAAATGTCCATGAGGAATGGTTGTTACTATTTGCTGAATGCAGTAATGCGAACATTGTCCTTTTGTGTTCTGTTTAAAGGTTTTTCACCTTAATCTATCAACTAAACGTATGGACTTATGGAAGTTGCCACCTCTGTATCTCATGAATTTGTGACCACTGCAAAATAAAAGAGGGAAAAGAAAGAAAGCAACTGTCTGATTGATGAGTGGAGTCCTGCTCAAACCCTGGGTAGATGAAACATCATTTTTCAAGTGGGGAAACTGCAGAAACTGTGAGAAAAATCATCAATGAGAATCACCTGTCATTGAAAGTGGGAGGACACTTGACACTATGGGAGAGTGCAAAGAACAGAGAGTGAGAGCTGCCTTTAAACAGAACACTGAGCAGTAAAATACATTCACGAACTTACAGCATGAACAGTTTTCTACCAGCAGTCCTGTCTTGAATCACCTGCAGTAGCATCTTTATGTTCTCTTTATTCTCTTTTTCCATGTCTGTTTTCTGTCTATGTTCCTTATTTTTAACAGTTTAAGTTCATTTGTAACAGTTTTAGGTGAAAGTGAAAAGAGCTAAAAGTGAACTATTGAGTTGAAATGTGTCCTCTGTGTTGGCTGATGAACATATGGGACACTCTGACACTTGTGGTATTCTAATGAAGATGTGTTTGATGTGACAGGTGATTGGCAGGAGGAGGAGAGTCTGACGGAGGAGCAGAGGAATGTTGGCAGCCATTTAGTCTGAGCTCAACAACGGAGGAAACATGGATTCTTCACAAAAAGTGAGCAACATACCACTGTAACATTATTATCATTCATTTGTTGTTTAAAATGTCTAAAGTTTAGGGCTGCAGCTATCAAATATTTTAGTAATCGAGTATTCTATCGAATATTCCGGCGATTAATTGAGTAATCGGATAAAACATACTTTTGCTTAATTAAAGAGCAATTATAAATATGTAAGAGAAAGTAAGACATTTCACTTAATAATGAACAACAAATTGGTTTCCTTTTTTAGAAAACAGACATCTTTATTTCACATCACAGATGTATACAAATAAAAATAACACTAAACATAAATAAAATTACTTTCAACTTTGTATTTTCTTTAAAGTCTCAAAAACTTAAGCATAAATCAAATAAAAATAAATAATAACTAAACACTACCTTTATCTGTGCAACTTTACTTTCAGAACTCCAGTTCAGACATAAGTCATGACAGTTTTCTTACTACTCCTTAGCTGTCTCTCTCATGACAAGTGTGTGCTCAAGTCTTTAAAGGAGCATGTGATTGTAGTGAAGGAAGGTGAGCATGTCAACATGCTCAGGGCTGAGGCTTGCCCTCCTCTTTGAAGCAATGTTATCTGCTGCTGAAAACAGACGCTCTGATGGCCTGGATGTGGCCGGAATACACAGCAGGGACTTTGCCAGCTCTGCCAGTGTTGGAAACCGTGCTTCTTGGACACAGGACGTTCTCTAAAATACATCAAGACCTGTGGAAAATTTGTGACAACAAAAGAATTTAAAATGTGTTTTGTTTATGTTTATTTAGATTTTGCAATACAGTTGTATTACAGTCATTTTCTGTTTCTGTAGTACAATGCTTTTCTATCGTGTAATGTCTTATTGTAGAAATTGTTAAACAGAGCCAAAATTACCTCCTGCTGTACAGCTTCGTTTGACTGCTGCTCCTTATCTTGTTCTTCATCACTGGTGGTGGAGTCTAAGTCAAGGAATGATGTGGCCCTCTTGGCATGTGCTACTAGTGGGGAGTCCTGTGCTGTGCTAGATGCTGCATTTTCATTTGCAGTGGGCTGCCTCACTTGCTGTTTGGCAGCAAGTGCCATGGCTCGTACTGCATTTTGGACCTTGAATACATCATCAGCAGGCAAGAACCTCAGTTTTCGAAACCTGGGATCCAGAGCAGCAACAAGCAGGGTGATGTTTGGAGATTCAGGTGCAAACTCAGTTAGTCCTTGCCATCTTTCTGTGACCTGGGGGGTATTCCACGAAGCTGGCTTAGGTCTAAGCCTGGCTTATTTCGGTCAGCTTCGCTAACTTTAGTGAGAGTTTAGTTCCACCAACAAGGCTTAGGGCTAGCCTGGCTTGGTAACCATGGTAACTCAGCCAGAGCAACAAGCCTGGTCCGGGGCAGGCTAACAGTCAAGCTTACTTTAGCCCCATGTCAGAGAAGGTTCTGACGAGCTTCAGAAAGACGCCTGTGAACCGCATGTTACACATTAAATTCATCTTGATCTGTAATCAATGATGTTCTTGTTCGGTGACATACGTTGAGACCTTTTTTAAATTTTCTTATTTAAATAACGCCGGAATAACCGTGAATCAAACTATATAATATTCCACTACACATTTTGTCACAGTGCGCAACTGTGGATCAGTGGTTAGAGCGTAGTTAAGTAGATTAAATGTGATTTTTACTTTTCATTGCGCCGTGGGTTCGAATCCACCAGCGGTAAATACTTGGAAATATCTGATTTTCTTTCTTCTTTCACCCTCAAAGTGCAGTCAACACATAACAGGAATAGGCACAGATTGTCTTAAAATAAGCAGGACACAACAGCCACAGTTTTCCATAAAGAATACCTTCCTTTTACCAACGGTCCAATCTGATCATGATGATAATCCAAAGGTGATGCCAAATGATGAGATAACTATTTTGTGTACAAGCTCATTTGTGTCTTCTCCCTCATTTAAATGTAGGACACAGTAGCACTATCATCTCTAATAAAAATGACATCTCCTCTATAGGCCTACATGTTTTTTTCTGCTTTTTTATTCAAAGTTTGAGTGTTTGATGAAACATCTCCACATGAAGTTGCCCCTTTTTTCCAAAGTTTTCCGACTTTGGTTTTAGGTGTTACCTGCTGCTTTATTCATCTATGGTGGACATATATTTGTCAAATCAAGAACATGAATTAGGCCTACCAGAGTAAAAAGTGAAAACCACCATCACATTATACAAAACCAGGCTATGTTGTAGCCTCTTTCTCGCTCTATATATATATATGTTTATACACACATTAAAAAATGTCTTCAATGGGTTTTGAAAAGCTTTATTTTTTATTTCATCAAGATTGATCTCTTCTGGGCCACAGTAGTGTGACAAACTTCAGGGTGAGGAAAAAAAGTCATCAACCACTGCAGTTGTGGGTTATCCCTAATCAGTGTCAAAAACTTGCCCTCTGAAAATTAAATTTTCAGACGTGTGCGTGCGTACGCTCAGACTAAGTGCTTCATTAAAAGAAAATAAACACGCATTTAAACGGTCGGCAATGCTTTGCCAGGCAGCGTCTCGAGCTTTATTTATCGCAACCGTGTTGCCTTTTCTTGTGATAATCTCCCTGTAGTCCTCATACAACTCCGTGAGAAGTTTCTGCTCCGCCGAAGAGAAATTCTCCGCTCTGTTTTTAGACATAATATCATCATTTCGACGATCGACACATCGGGGCTTTTTATCTCCCCCGGACGCGCGCTCAGCCACAGCTTGGATCAGCCTGGCTTGAATAAGCGTCTCTGAAAAACAGCTGAGCCTTGTTTGTGGAACTACTTGCAGCTGAGATTAAAGTTGCCGCTTGTTCAAGCCACGCTTACCGGCGTAAGCCCAGCCTGTTTTAGCCAGCTTCGTGGAATACCCCCCTGTTCTGCTGCGTGAGCCTGGAATGACCTCACAGCTGCAGTCTCAAGATCTGGACTCTGTACAGGGTGACCCAAAAGTTTGGAAACAAAGTTTAACTGCAGTGTCTATTTCAGTTGGGGGTGCATGAATTCAATCTTATTTTACCCATTTTTGTTATAGCATAATAAAATAACTTAAAAGCATAGTATTTGCCGAGGGCAATAACTCAGAAGAAAATGAATAGAACCATAAGGTATGCTGGAGCATAACTTCAAAATGCAGGCCATCAGTGTCAGATTTCAAAACTCTTGATGGTAAAGTATCTGACAGTTTTAATTTTTTTTAAACATCCAAAAGTACTATGACGCAACATTTACTGGCCAGTCTGAGGAACCTTCATTAGCATGAATGAAGATACAGATCCAGAAGATACCAGTGTAACCAGTTGGTGGAAACGTTCACGTCTTTGTATAAGATACAAACATGAACATGTCGAAATATGTTTGCTTTACACTAATCTGTTACTCTTCTGAATATATCTGTGGTACTGATTTATTGAAATAACATATATTATTTGGATTATAGACTTGTCATTTGTTTCCAAACTTTTGGGTCACCCTGTATGTTTTTAAGTTTGTGCACAAGATGTGGAAGTGCAGAAAGTGTGACATACTGTTGTCCACTCAGAAACACTGGCTAATTCAAAGGGCTCAAGGACCTGGTTCAGCTCCTCAATCAGGTTCCACTGTTCAGGTTTGAGATCCAGCTAGTGTTTCCCTCTTTGGGTCACTGCTGGGTCGGACAGCGTAGCTGTCACCGGCCATCTCTGTTCTTGCAACCTGGACAACATGGCGTAGGTGCTGTTCCAGCATGTGCAGACATCTTGCACCAACATGTTCTCCTTGACACCCATTTGTTTCTGCTTGTCCTTCAACTTGGTGCATGCCAGTTCACTCTTTTTAAAGTGTTCGACAAGGCTTCTTGCAGCAGCCACACACTTGGAAATAGCCTGATGACTCTTCAGAGAACTGTGCACACCCAAGTTGAGGGTGTGCCCGGCACATCGCACTCATCCCCATCCGTGCTTTTCGTGTAAAATGTTTGCTGCTGCTACAACATTTGCACCATTGTCGTGGACAACAGGGCTGGGCGATATGACCAAAATTTTATATCCCGATATAGCTTATTTTATATCCCGATACGATATATCCAAACCACCGCCATATGACAGAAGTTCCCCCTCTTTTAGGTACAAGCTCGTCAGTTTGAGCTGGTTGTTCGTGTGCATATTTCCCAGTTGGCATGCAATTGTAATCAACGTTGTAGGAGAGAGGAATAACGTTGTGGAAGAAGACCAAAAACTGAGTATAAAACACCCAAAATATGTTTTTGAATTAGAGGCTAAATGCTGTGGTTTATTTTAGTATGACAGTGAAGAAACATTTTCATTTATGTCCCGCTCCGTAAGTCTGGATGGGACTTACGGCCATCTGGCCACGGAGTGATGTGGGTCTCCCCCTCCCCTCACTGGGACTGCTGCGGGGTTACTGGACTAACAACCTGTGCTTTGGAAAGGGGGAGGGAGACGCTCACAGCAGCGCCTGCTGCTTGTTGAGGACAGTAACTGCAGAATGATCAGAGTTTTCCTGTCAGTCTCCAAAGCGGCACAAAAAGTCGCTAGATTTGTCGCTAGTCGCTTTTGACAAAAAAAAGTCGCTAGGATGCTTTGGAAAGTCGCTAGATTTAGCGAGAAAGTCGCTAAGTTGGCAACGCTGCCGCGTGCCTGGGCTTGCCGTAAGGCACGTCGGTGACGTAAAATACGGCCATAAAGCGTGTTTTGCAACACTGCGATATAAACGATAGGATCTTCACATAAAACGATAGACATTTTCTATCGTCCAGACGATATCTATCGTCATATCGCCCAGCCCTAGTGGACAACAGCCTTGATTTTCTCTGCTGGAATGTTGAATTTAGTAATTACCTCCTCTATCCACTCTGCAATATTTGCAGCCATGTGTCTCTCCTCAAGGGGCATTGTTGTCAAGCAATGGGACACCATGTTCCAATTCTTCCCAAGATAGTGGCATGTCACCCCCATATAAGCCTCTGTTGCAATGCTTGTCCATATATCAGTTGTGATTGCAAATTTATCCAAGACTGTGATGATTTACTGAAAAAGATCAGAAAAAGTAAGATTAAATGTCATAATCGCACTACAGTAGGTTTATGGCTGTGTATTTAAACTAAACTCACACCGTCTGACCCAGTTCACTGCCTTCAAAATAAGATTAATACACCTGCTGTATTGAAGCACATTAGGCTTCAGTGTTACTTATATTTTATCCATCAATGAAAAGAGTGACACACACACTATAAGTTTGTTGTTCCACACTGTGTGTTCCACAACACTGTATGATCTGCTAGAAATGATGTGCTGGTGACAATGAGCTAAATAAATATGACACCTGCTCAGTTAATGTGATCATGTTTTTAATTCACCTACTTCATTCCACACCACTGTCTTTTTTCGGATTAAACAAACCCTGTGTGAAAGTAGCGTTAGCCTTAGGGGCATAATTACTAGCCACCATCATAATAAACTAGCTATACAGTTGACGTTAGCCATAATTAACAGCAATAGCCTTCCACGGGACTAACATTACGTTACGTTAACGTTAGTAACATGCGTTAATGTTAATCATATTGATTTTACCTTGTCTCGTGTGGTCCGCTCTCTGAGTAGATTGTATGTCTTCTCTTGAGATGCTGCAGCATTGAAGATGTGCTGTTGTGGAACACCAACTTTCATCGTGACGTGAACACACATCACGATGTTCTCCTGGATTTTCAACTTGAAATGCTCCCAAACTCTGGACATTTTCTGTAGTTACCTCCTGCACGTTTCTTCTCTTTCGTTGTCACTTTTTTCCTTCAGGTCTTCTATTTTCCCGCTCGCTAAACAAAACAACACATCCAGGGTTCTCGCCAGGATTTTTTTTACAGCGTAACGGCAGGCCCTCCCACACGCGCGCGCACGCATGCACAATAGCCTTCATTCATACATGGCAACAGGAAATTCTGATTTCAGCTGAAAAGTATTGACCGGGGGGGCTCTGAAGCCGAGAGATAAAAATAGAAGTCAGTTAGACTGTTTATATTTGAATTCTGACTTTGCTCTCCGAGGTAATTGGAGAATAAAATCCTGTTACCTGTGTGATTCTGTGAAATCCTGTGCTCCTGAACGCACCTCGCGGAACCCGGCAGTGTGTCGTCATTAGCAACAACAAACCCACCTGGAGGGAGCGGAGCGGAGCGGCTCGGCGGCGGCTGGTATCTCTGCTCCGGTGACAGCCGGCTGCATACCATGAATAAACTGACAGAGGGAAGCGCAACCGAGCTCGTTTTCTCGGTTTTCGCCGGCGAACGGCTCAAATATTCCATGCGTCCTCCCCCACCACGTTAGCTTAACTTGCTAGCAGCCAGCTTATAGATGTTCCTCTTTACCAGAAGGGTTTGTTTGTTTGTTTGTTTGTTTATTATTCTTCAATCATAGCACATACAAAGAAAAAAAAGACAATTCCATTACGACAATTTGGCTCTGAAATTAGCTAGATCGAAAGGGTTTTGGCTGAAGTTAAGACTTATTATGCCAAACCCTATTAAACAATTAGACACAATTAAAAGGAAAAAAAGAGAAAAAAAAAAAAACAAAAATGGCACACTTGCTTAACAATGTTAGTCCTACAATATACAGAGCATACAGAGGAAAAATGTAACCAAAAAAAGAATATATATACATCTGAAGAGGTTAACATCAAGGATGATGATAAGAAAATATTAACCAAATTGAATGAAAGTATACTCGGAAAAAAGTAAAGAAAATAAAAATAAGACAAAACAATACATTTTGAATGTCTAAAAACAAAATAATGAAGTCAAGTAGTAATAAAAAAAAAAAAAAAAAAAAACTGAAAAAAACATTTCCAGACAATTTGCTCAACGGAATATCTACTCAAGTTTCCTATAATTTAGAAACGTGTTCAGTTTATATGTTTTTTTGAAGGTATTGATTGTTTTGGAGCCTTTTAACTGATCATCTAATTTATTCCAGAGATCAACACCTCGGACCGAAACACATCTACATTTTAGATCTAACCTCGCTCTACTTTTCTTAAAAATAGCCGTTCCTCTAAGATTGTATGAAGACTCTCTGGGTGCAAACAATCCTTGTAAACTGTTTGGGAGTAAATTATTATAAGCCTTGTACATTACTACTGCTGTACTTAAATCCACAAGGTCCTGCAATTTTAAGATATTAAAATGAACAAAAAGTGGATTTGTAGGAGCATAGTAATGTGCATTACCAATAACTCTGACTGCTTTCTTTTGCAATAGAAAAATTGGCTGGATATTTGTTTTGTAGTTATTGCCCCATATTTCCACACAGTAATTCAAGTATGGCAGAATTAATGAGTTGTATAAAACATAGAGTGCATTTTGATTCACACAGGGCTTTATTTTATAGAGAATTGCAACAATTTTAGAAATTTTTGATTTTAGAGTATTTATATGTGATTTCCAATTAAGCTTATTGTCAATGACAACTCCCAAGAATTTTGTAGCACACACTCTTTCAATTTTAACGTCCACAATTTTCAACTGGCAAGATTTAGTAAAAGTTTTATTTCCGAAAATAATATATTTAGTTTTATTTAAATTAATCGAAAGTCTATTACTATCAAACCATTTTACTAATGTTTTAAGCTCTGATGTTACTGTGTCCATAAGCAGTTCAAGATTTTGTCCAGAACAATAAAGACTGGTGTCATCAGCAAACAGTATACAGTGTAGATTTCGCATAACTTCAGCAATATCGTTGATGTACAAAATAAACAATTTGGGACCCAGGACGGAGCCCTGGGGAACACCATGGGTTATTTTTGTTCTTTCAGAATTAACATAATTGATTTGAACGTACTGGTCTCGATCAACAAGGTAACTTTTTAACCAGGCCAATGCCGTCCCTCTAACTCCATACCTTTCCATTTTTTTTAAAAGCAATGAATGGTCTATGGTGTCAAAGGCCTTACTAAGATCAACAAAAATTCGAATTGCATACTTTCTTTCATCTATTGATATGGATATATCTTCTACAAGTTTCATAACCGCCATTGCAGTAGACCTGCCTGATCTAAAACCATATTGCTGTTCGCATAACAAGTTATATTTCCCTATAAAACTGTCAAGTCTATTTACATATAACTTTTCCAGTATTTTAGAAAATTGTGAAAGAATTGAAATTGGCCTGTAGTTAGTGAATTGATGTCGGTCTCCACTTTTGAAGATCGGTATAACTTTTGCAGTTTTCATAGCACTTGGAAATGTTCCACTTAAAAAAGACTGATTGCAGATATAGGCAAACGGAGTTGCTATTATATGAATGATATCTTTCAATAAAACCATGTCTATATCTAAGAAATCTGTTGTTCTTTTATTCTTACAGGAACTTACAATTTCTATAATTTCATTTTCATTTACACTTCTAATAAAAAAGAATTCATATTACTTTTAATACTTTTAACATCAAATTCATTTTGGTTACTAGCTTGTGCAATGCTGTTAGCTAAAGTTGGTCCTACATTAACAAAAAAATGATTGAATGCATTAGTGATTTCTTTAGTTTCTGAGACCATTTCATTGTTGACACTAAAATATGTAGGAAATTTGTTATTTTTCCCTCCATTTCTTATAATACCATTTAGTACTTTCCAAGTACCCTGGATATTACTTTTGTTCTGTTCCAACAAGTTATCGTAATACAATTTTTTACTGAGTCTTATTATTTGTGTCAACTTATTCTTATAAATTTTATACCTTTCTTCAGTATGTTTGGTTCTATGTTTCAAAAATAATCTGTAGAGTTGTTGTTTCTTTTTGCACGATTTAACTATGCTCTTAGTAATCCATGGTTTTTGCTGATTATTACAAATATCTTTAATATGATGTTTCTCAAGGGGACAATGCTTATTATACAGCAGAAGTAATATAGATAAAAAGACATTAAATGCCTCATCAGGGTCGGAAGATATATAGACCTCCTCCCATGTCTGTAAATACAAGTCTGCCTGTAAAGCAGCAACAGCTTCTGGTGTACGAAACCTTACCATTTTGAATTGTTCAATTTTGGTAATATTATATTGCAAATTGTCAAAAATACCAAAAACAGGGAGATGGTCACTGATATCATTGATGAGTATTCCTGCAATAATTTGATTTCCTAGTTGATTTGTAAATATATTGTCAATTAATGTTGAAGTGCTCTCAGTAATTCTTGTTGGTTTGTGAATCAGTGGAAAAAGAGTATTACTGTTCATAGTAGAAATGAAATCTGCAATTTTAGTATTTTCCTGAACATGTAAAAGGTTTATATTAAAGTCGCCACAGACAATATGTACCTTGCTTATGTTACTAAACAAACTATCAATCTTTTGATTAAAAATATCTACAGACGATCCTGACTGTCTATATACACAACTAACAACAATGTTTTTTCCTTTCTCAACAATAATTTCCACTGTCAAGCATTCTAAAATCCCATCAATGATGGTAGACCTACTATCGATTTTTTTACATCTTAGATCAGAATTTACATATAATGCAACTCCTCCACTTCGTTTGTTTATCCTATTTAAAGTAAAAAACTCATACCCATCCAACTCTACTTCACTAGTTATGTCTGCATCTAACCAAGTCTCAGACATTGCGATAACACTGAATTTTCTAAACTGACAGAGATATGATTTGAAATCTTCAAAGTGCTTTTTCAGACTTCTGCAGTTAAAATGAATAACACTAAACGCTCCACTCATATTAATACACATAAATTGTTCATCAGTATAATAATCACTGTTAATGGTCATATCATTAAACAAATTTTGATCAGGATCTATTTCACAACCAAATTCATTAGTTTTATAATTGCTGAAGTAACTAGTCCTCCAATCGTTATAGTTCGTTATCATCCAAAGCAATCAAGTCTTTCACTCCAGCATATCCATCCAGTGAACAAAATATGTCCATTATCCCAACCTCGGATTCTTGTTAATCCATTTTTCAAAGAGAACTTCCACTCGTATCGTTTTAACAAAATTATATTCCCACAAGGATAAACGTCATGATGTGTATCAAGAATTGTCGATGAAATAAATAACATTACTTGTATTGTTCAAGGTCTTTTAGTTCTCTTACCATTATGACCTTAGCTTGCTCCGGATTTGACCCATTAAGTTGGATAAAGGGTCAGTTCTGCTTTCAGATTCTGACCTAGCGGAGCATAAATCCACGGAGAGTTTCCATAAAACACTCACAGACGGACATGGAGCCCCCTGCAGCTACAGGCTGCGTGAACATCGGCAGTCTGACCAGCACCTTGCCGGAGATCCCCTACATACATCCCGCGAGATGTTAACGACGTTAACAAAGTACCTAACCCCCCCTAAAATTTTCTGAACGGATTTAGACGATTCACAGAAATGTTCAAATTTGAAATTAAATCGGCGGAAATCCGCGGATCCGCTGAAAATTGCCATGTATGTTCATTAAATCTCGCGACCGGCTGGCCCAGATGTCAGCCAATGAGCGTCACGCAGATGCTCCCCCTCTCACACACACATGCTGCTCTCTCTCCCTCTCTCATGATGGAGCCACACACTCTCATAGCAACAGCATAATCTTTTAAACTGACAGCGTAACAGCTCATTGCGACAGCGTGGCGGCCCGTTGCAACAGTGTAACGGCCCGTTACGCTGAAATGCGCTGGCGAGAACCCTGACATCCACTTCCTCCGTCGTATTCCATTTTGTGGGTGACGTACACGCATTGTGCCACGCTAAAAATAATCCGTGCGAAACACCGTGACTTGATCTTTACAATTAAATATACTCTTACACTGGTTTAGCGGTGTGCAGATTGTTACCCTCTACGTGAGTTCTATTGGAGGGAGGTGCTGTCCATTGAGTTAATGGCTAATAGGATAGGGGGCGGGACAAAGAGGTCCGGGGTCAGACAGACAGTGCTGTTTTTGTTTTGGGTCAGACACGCTGCATTTATCACACACCTCTCTACGATCGCTACTAAAACGAATATTCCAGGCGCAGGAAATTGTCTCGAGCATTTTTTTTACGAGACTTACCCGAGTAATCGTTTCAGCCCTAGTCTGGAGGTTACTGACTGGGCCGTGTTTTTAGGGAGTCCTCAGCTGATATTGATGAACCGACTGATGTTGTGAGCAGCTGGTTCACAGACTGTGAAACCAGTGTTATTCTTGAAAAAACTGTTAAACTATATCCAAACACTAAGCCATGGCTTTCTAAGAAGCTTAAAGACCTACTGTACAGAAAGAAAACAGTCTTCAGAGAAGGAAATACACTAAATCTGTATAACCGACAGAAGGAAATAAAGTAGGAGATCAGGACCCACAAAAGACAATACAAAGACAGCCTTGAGTCCCAGCTCAAAATGAACAACCTCGGTTCAGTCTGGGACAGCATGAATCTGATCATTGCGACTAATTAATGTGTCAATGAGAGAGTTCAGCTCAGTGGTTATAATTCTGATTTAGAGCTGGCTCAAAGTCTAAACAGTTTTTATGTCAGGTTTGACTCCCATGATTTTAGGGCTAAACATGCTGAGACGAAAAACTGTCTCATGTCAGCCTCTCCACAGAATCCCTTTCTTGATGTGGGCAATGTAATCTGGTGTCTCAAACAGTGCAGGCCAAAGAAAAGTCCTCTACCTGATTACATCGGTGGCCGTTTATTTAAAACTTTTACTGTCTGACTAAATGACCAAGATTGCTGCCGATGTCCCTGTCTGTCTTATGTTTTGTTTGATTTTTCTTTAAATGGCTTTTATGTTGCTTGTAATTGATTTATTGTGTTTTTTACATTTTTAAAACATTTCCTTTAATCGTTGCTATTTCTGTTTTTTACTGTTTTGTTGCTTTTTTGTTTGATGATGAACGCTTGTGTAACTGCTGCACAACAAATTTCCCAGGTCGTTGGGGTCAAATCCAGAATTCAGTGGCAGAATTACAGATCTTTTCTGGACTGGTATCAACATCTGATCATTAAGACCTAAATCTGGACATTGATGTTGTATGCTTTTCATATTGTACATTTCTCCAGTAATGTAACTTAATGGAAAGTCTGGGGATGAAGAGATCCTGGTGGTACAATCCCATCAGTCCCAGCTCTGCTTTGCTTTTCACGCTGATCGACAGATTTTACTTCAAAATATTCTGAAACTATCGTGCAGAAAGCTGAAAACTATCGGCCTGTGAAAATAGTTTTGTTGACATTGTGAGTGTGCTGTTGACACATTTCTAGGTTTCTAATGACAAAGCTGCTGGCATGTCTGCAGATTCTTGATCTTGTTTCAGCCTCATGTCCAACTACATGGAATTGAGAATTTTAGGTTCAATTTTTTCATGATTGCTCTTCCATCACTGCCTCTGTTTTTATCTTTGTCTTTTGCTACAGAAATGTAAACACAGCAATGGAGTGAGATGTGGGACCTCTGAGGAGGATAAGGATGGTTCAGCAACAACGGCAAAAAGAGATGAATCACTGAGTTGTGAGCAATGTGGCAAGACTTTTATCACAGCAACAAAGCTAAGAATTCACAAACGTATTCACACTGTGGACAAATCATTCAGCTGTGATCAGTGTGGAAAGGCTTTTACTACCAAGACTCAGTTAAAAAGACATCAGCTCATTCACAGTGGAGTTAAACCATTCAGCTGTGATCAGTGTGGAAAAGCTTTTACTCAGAAGAGTAGTCTAGCAAATCATCAACTCATTCACAGTGGAGTTAAACCATTCAGCTGTGATCAGTGTGGAAAGGCTTTTACTCAGAAGAAGGATCTAGCAAATCATCAACTCATTCACAGTGGAGTTAAACCATTCAGCTGTGATCAGTGTGGAAAGACTTTTACTACCAAGAGTATGTTAAAAAAACATCAACTCATTCACAGTGGAGTTAAACCATTCAGCTGTGATCAGTGTAGAAAGGCTTTTACTCAGAAGAGTAGTCTAGCAAATCATCAACTCATTCACAGTGGAGTTAAACCATTCAGCTGTGATCAGTGTGGAAAGGCTTGTACTACCAAGAGTATGTTAAAAAGACATCAACTCATTCACAGTGGAGTGAAACCATTCAGCTGTGATCAGTGTGGAAAGGCTTTTACTCAGAAGAGTCACTTAATAAGACATCAACTCATTCACAGTGGAGTTAAACCATTCAACTGTGATCAGTGTGTGAAAACCTTTACTCAACATGAACAGTTGTTGATCCATCAATGCCCCCATTCTGGTAGAAAGTGGTACCACTGTGACTCCTGTGAAAAAACTTTCAGCTCCCAACAGAGCTTAAAATGTCACCAACGCATACACACTGGACATGATGTGCACGTATGTGATCACTGTGGTGAACCATTTGTACGGTACTCGCAGTTAAAAGCTCATGAAGTGACCCACACTGGGGTTAAACCATACATTTGTGACCAGTGTGGGAAACGCTACTGCTCCACTGCATCCCTCAAAGTTCACCAACGTGTCCACACTGGGGAGAGACCATACAGATGTGATGAGTGTAAGAGGACTTTTAAAACTTTGGGTTCCCTGAAACAACACCAGCAGATTCACACCAGAAAGAAAGCATTCAGTCAGTGTCACAGTGAGGTATGTAAAGGCTGTTTTCAGTCACAGTGTACATACAATTATGTATTGGATAATTTTGGATATTGCTGCAAAATTGTTTCAAAACTGTTTTGAACAACTGTGGTCAGTTGAATTCTGTTAACACATTATCAGCTATCGTTCAGTCTAACCTGTATTTGTTTTGATACAGAAATCTGGTCCAGGTTAATCTGGGGATGTAGGTTAGATTAGGAATTCTGACGTAGTCAGTCAACTGTATGTTAAATTCCAACAGGTAAAAGTTTCTTCAGATGTCATTTGGGGTGCTCTCTATCTCAGGCGAGGCATCAGTTCTTCAGTGCTGCAGGAAACACTGACATTCTCTGTGTTTGTGTGTTTGTTTTCCAAGCAGAACGGAACAGATGGACAAAACTCTCAGACTTGTCAGCACTCTGCCAATGGTGAACAGTGCTGCTTTGACCAGTCTGGACCAACGTCCAACCAACAAGAAACCCTAAAACGACACCAGCGTATGCACACTGGACACAGACTGAACCCCTGCCAAGAAGATTTCTCCATGCAGGGTTCAGTAAAAGTTCATGAAGTCCTCCACAAACTTAAAGTCCTTGAGATCCGGCTTCACAGAATTCAGGTCTAATTTCTTGTTTAGTGTCGTCGTTGCAAAATCCATTAAGAGGAAAGCTGCAGTTAACAGACATGACTGGTAAATTAATTAAACCATTCAAAGTGGTTACTCAGTTAAATGAATTATCAGTGGTAGAGGGATAGACGTCTGGATGGAGGCAGTGAGCAGCAGGGTGAATTTATTAACCCTATCTATCTATCCATCTATCCATCCATCATCTGTGATCTATCTATTATCTAGCTATCTAAATATTGAACAAGTAGATCAAATAATCTCTGATTATGTGTGAGTTTAAATATAAAAAACATGAAGTGTTGGATGAAAAGTCCAATCTTTGAAGGCTGACTTAGTTTAGAATCATTTCTTTGTAAATTAGCTGCATCTAGTCATTACCATGACATTGGCATCATGGAACCATGACCACATATGTGTGTCTGGAGATAGTGGCGTTTCTCGAACGGCACATTTTCATGCTTTGACAGATACAGTGAGGGGAAAAACGTTTTCAGACACCCTGAAAATTTTTACACATCTTAAATATTATGAAATATTTGTTAGTCTTTTTCGTGTGTGTTTCTAAGGGTGTGACTGCATCAGAAAGACACAAATACAAACTAGACGAGCCCTCAGTAGAGGGTAGAACCACGCCCACCAAGCCTTTTACTGTCCACAGACAGTAAACAAAATAAAGCTCTCTGTAAAAACCCTCAGAATGTTGAATAGAATAAATGTGGACAGTTTAATGACTGGAAGAGAAGATTTCTGGATCATTTTGGTCATTTTGAGGCTAATTTTGGTCATTTTGTGTCAAAATGTGTTTAATTTTGATCAGTTTACATCTTTTGGTCCGTTTTTAAACATTTTGCATCATTTCATGTTTTTTTTTTTGTGGTAATTCTGGTTATTTTGCATCAAGTTTTGGTCATTTATGTGTCTAATACAGGTCATGTTACATCTCTTTATGTTGTTTTTGTACCATTTTGGTCATTTTATGATTCATTTCATGTGTCTGTAAGGTTGTTTTTGTTTACAATTGTTCATGTTGCTCATATTACTCATTTCATGTCAGTTTGTCCATTCTCTGACTCACTGGCCAATTTTGTCTCATTTTTCATCTTTTTTTTGGTCCGTTTTACTCATTTTATCTCTCATTTTAGTCATTTTGCACCAGTTTAAGATTGTTTTTTTTTCATTTTCATCATTTTGTTGCCCATTTTTGTGTCTGGTTTTGTCATTTTTGGTTAATTGTAGTCACATTTTGGCCACTTTTGGTCTTTTTTTATGTCCATTTTGTAATTTTATGGTATTTTTCTATCTTGGTTGGATGTTTTATGTTTTGGTTATTTTGTGTCCCATTTGAACTGTCCCATAACATTATTGGACCGTTCAGTAGACTGTTTGGATATTTTCTCACCACTGAAACATTTTGTCCATTTTTGTCTCATTTTGGTCATTTTATAGATTAGATTAGATCCAACTTTACTGTCATTGCACAGAGAACAAGTACTAAGACAGTAAATGCATTTTTTAAAAGTCCATTGTGATGTCAGAGAGAAGAACTAACAACTGTTACCACATTCCATATTCTGAAGAAAAACATGGAAACACTTGAGAAAGTCAGTTTAACACACAAAGCTTGGAGATATTGGAGAGTTGTGGTGAAGATTTCAAGTGTGAAACTTGTGAAGACATTGTGAGCAAAGACTGTGACAGAAAAATGAAGCCTCCTCAGCCAGATAGGAAACATTCAGGTAAGACAGAAGTCCAGACAACGAGCTGCAACTCAGCTCCAGATATCAAACTACACACTGACATGTTAGACTGAAGTTTTCACAACACTGACAAGCTAACATTTGCTCATTTTGTGGCTTACTTTGATCAGTTTGCATCCTTAGGGTTGTTAGTGGATAAAATGTTGTCATTTTTCATCTCTTTTTGTTGTTTTTGTTCCATTTTGGTGACTTAAAAGCTGTTTTGGTTGAATTTGCTCATTTTGTGTCTCATTGAGGCTCATTTTCATCATTTTGTCTCTAACCTTGGTCACTTTTTGTCTTTAGGATTATTTTTACTCCTCATTTTTCATGCTATTGAAGTTTTTTCTTCCATTGTGGACATTTTGTGTCTCATTTAGATCATTTTTTTGTATCATTTTGGACATTTTGCATCTGTTTAAGGTTTTTCTGTTTCATTTTATGTCTCATTTTGTGCATTTCAGTCTGTTTTTAGGGAAAAAAGTGTCATAAATCAGACTGTAAATGATATATGAACAAACCTTTCTGTAAAAACTTTCAGAATGTTGAATAGAATAAATGTGGACTGACTAGGTAACCTTACAGAACCTTTACTGTTGTGATGTACGCATTAACCTGACTTTATACACTCTGAGAAAAATTATATATCTAACCATTGTGATAGGGATAAATAGAAGTTCCAATCTGTTGACTTTAATTGCAGGATAATGCTTTATAGGCTGCATAGTGCAGTAGTGGTTAGCACTTTCACCTTGCAGCAAGAAGATCCCGGTTCAAATCCCGGGGTGGGCCTGGGATCTTTCTGCACAGAGTTTGCATGTTCTCCCTGTGCATGTGTGGGTTTTCTCCGGGTACTCCGGCTTCCTCCCACAGTCCAAAAATATGCTGAGGTTAATTGATTCCTCTAAATTGTCCGTAGGTGTGAATGTGAGTGTGATTGTCTGTATATGTAGCCCTGTGACAGACTGGTGACCTGTCCAGGGTGTCCCCTGCCTTCACCCGAGTCAGCTGAGATAGGCTCCAGCACCCCCCATGACCCTAATGAGGATAAAGCGGTGTATAGAGAATGGATGGATGGATGAAAAAAAAACAGGCATTTGTGGAGTTCACACACATTCATCAGGTTATAGCATTATTTGATTCTAAATCACAGGTTATAATCTCATACTGTGTTCCCTTATTTTGCTGTCACTCTGCCAGAGCCCCATTCTTATGGCTGATTCATGGATCTCATACCTGTATGATTCTTGACAGACTTTAAATGTATTTTTATAATCCTGTTAAATGTTGAGTAGAATAAAGCAGATGAAAAATAAACAGATGATATAATGTGTGTTTGTAATGAAGAACTCAGAGTCAGGATTTTTAGTTTCATTTCATCACTAGAACAGGACTTAAAGACTCACATCAGGATCAAGTGTGGCTGCACAAAAATCTGATTTTCACTGGACAATAATGTGTGAAAGTCTGTCAGCAGTTTGGAGATTCACTGCTTCCTCTCTCATTTCACACTTTGTGCAGCTCAAATGCTTTTAGTTCAAGTGAGCGTCAGAGGAACACCACATCCTGATTTTCAATCTCAACATTTGACTGGAAAAAGACGCAAACACCACATTTGGCTCCTGGAAGAATCACAACTTCCATCTTTGAAGAGGAACAAGTTTACAAGGAATCATTTAGAAGGATTTGACAAAGAAACACATTTAATCCATGAATGTGAAAACATGTTTGTGAGGGACAGAGTCACGGAGAGACTCAACTATCTGTTCAACACTGTTTCTGTACCAGGAGGAGACTCTGGAGACTCAACTCAGCACAGAGACACTGAAGAGGAACCTGGATAGAACCCAAATCCAGGATAGAGAGTTTCAGTGAATGTGGTGTTGAAGGTGTGGAGGTGGATCAGAGAGTCAGAGGAGACTCTGTAGAAGGACAGAGTTCCAGCAGGAACGTCCACATAAACTGAAACTCTGTGAGAGACTGAGGAGGACCTGATGGATGTTTTACTGTTATTGTGCCAGACAGAGCAAGCATCACTATGAGCAACCCTGTCTCCACAAAATTACGTTCTCAGACAACTAAAATGCATTTTTAATCACGTTGCAACAGAAACGTAATTGGTCCAGCTTTATGTTGATCTGTAACGTATTCAAAATGTGTTTGTTGCTTGTTAAATGGATGCTGCAGTCACATGTTTGTGGATACAGCGCGGTGCTGTCATGTCTTCTGTCAAGTACCACAAGAAAAGACGGAAAATAAATCCTCCCTTCACAATTTCATCGGGACGAAGTCCTCAGTATGTTTTAATAATAATTGTCCTGCGCGGTGTTTTATTCTGACAGTGACATGGATCTGTTTCCTTCCCTGGGGTGGTTCTGCGTTTTTTACTTGACTAAATATACTGAATAATAAGTTTGACATGAAAGGAGAAAACTGGAATGAGTGTTGATTCAGTCTCCCTCGTAGTTTTCCCCTCGCTGTCATGTCATTCATACTTTAACACTGCCATGGGCCAGATCGGCCTTTTGGAATAGCCTCGTGGAGACTTCATTCCAGCTGCACGGCAGCGGTTTGGATTTCTGATTTACTTTGTATGTTGCTTACCGGAACGCTTTCATTTAGGACCGGAAGTGCGCGCTTCACTCCGCTTTCATCGTTCTGTAACCAATCAGAGCGTGGCTAAATATTAAAGCTGTGCTGCAGCGACCAGACAGAACAGCGACACCTAGTGTGTCTGCATTAAAATTACATGTCCCTTCTTGAAAACCAGGGCAGAAAGGTTCACTGTGCCACATTTATTCAACCTTTTCAAAACCCTTTTTGTAATACGTTTTAGATGCAGTTTGCAGATGTTTCTGAAGATGTGTAGTGAATTCTCCTTGTATTATCAGACCACCCCTGACCAAAGTGCACTTCTTCAATATAACGTCTCAATACATGAAGTTTAAAGTTTAACAGCTGTAATGTGCAGCAGCCAGTTCAAAAAGGCGTCTACATTGATGGGTAAAATAAATTCTTCACGCACGTTTAACAGCTTTCTACCAGCATTCCTGTCTTGCATCATTTGCAGTAGCTGCTTTCCACCATCATCATTTTTCATATTCCTTCCTCAACTATAACAACCAGTTGACTGAAGCAGCTGGTACATGAGACGTCCATTTGGTGTTAACACCCCCCCTTTTTGTGACTCACAGGATCTGAAGTAGAAAGTCTGAGTTAACAAAGAAACCTGACAACCACCATTAACTCTGACTGAGGCTTTAGTTTTTGTCGAGCCGGTGTACACAAAGTAAGCCTGCTTATACTGAACTTGCTTCATAGCAGCCCTCAGAGTAACAAAGTTAGATTTTTGGTGCCACGAAAATGTGAGCCACATTTCTAGATATTATCCATTAAATATTGTCAGCACAAACTGTAGAGTGACTAGGTTTTTCCTAGAACTAATCCTCTGTCACAGAATCCTGTAACATGACACAATGCTGACATTTCTTATTGCTGGGGGGCTTATTATTGAATAAAATCATCTACAAGGCTACATGTATGTACCTCAGTTGCTGAACTCTGAAAGCAAGACAGGGGCTCCAAGAATTCTTCCATTTAATTCTGTTGTTATAAAATGAGATGAAAATAAGATACTATTAAAAATAAAGCAGTATACTATTCATACTTAGATGTAATTGTGTAATTATGTAGTGCCCTGCCACAATAAATCAGTTCTTAAAATTGGTCATCATAAAACAATACAGCACATCATAAACGGATCTCAGAAGAAACAGCTTGCAGTTACCACATTTTACTTGTGCAAACAAAGGTGTTTCAATTGTACCAGCAAACTTTTTTGTACCTGCTGTCCAAAGTCTTCATCACATAGCCACATGATCACAACTGAGGCTGGATGGAGAAACAGAACACCTCTAAAGAGAAATGCCCGGCCAAGCTCCAAGTTTCTCATCAGACCTAAGGTTATATAGCATTGCTTCCCTCCCACTGTTAAGTCTTTGACTTCACACTGTGTTGTGTGTTACCTGTCAATAAATCATTTTACTTCATTTAAATTCATTTTTACAAATACTTGAAGTTGTCTTTGACTTAATCTAATACAATGTTGCTCTTTCACAGAGAGTAGAAAGATGAAAAACCGACAAGGATGTCTTACATAACACGATGTCATCTAGAATCTGCCTGTGCAACACCCTGCATTTGTTGTGGACTGCCAGTGCTGACTATTTACCAAATCTGTCCTCTCACTGCAAAAGTAGACAAGACATTATTTGACATTTACCATGTTGTGCAGAGACGCCACTGAAGAAACACCTGTAACACAACACATTGTTGTTGTTGGCCTTGTTAATATATATATTTTAAAATATGATCACGCATACTGTACACAAACACTGTATGCATGAAGATGAATAAAATTACTATACATGTACAACAGCATCATTCATTGAAGTGTAAACAATAACAGTCTGGTGAAATAAAAGAATATTAGCATTAGATTTTTTTGTTAAATGGCCAAATTCTGATACCTCCACAAAGTAGCATTCATTTCCTTTTGTTAACTGCCTATATTTACTAACTCTACAATATCAGCCAGTCAGTCAATTTACCATGTCTAAGGGAAATATTAACATCAGATCCAATGTGGGATAGTACTCCTTGTGCTGCAGAGTGACCACCTGACCCAGATGATAGGTTTCTAGAACAACTGCAAATGAAAGTAGAAAGACTAAGTCCTTACACTGTTGGAAGATCTTTGTTCAAATCTAACACAAATAACTCTGCACTTTAAATACTATAGATTGGCTCATTAGAAAATAAAAAGCTGTTTGCTGAAACTTACTTTGTCTTCTGTCCTTCTAATGATCTTTGAAAAAGGAAAGCTCCCTGTATTGGATCTCTCGGTGCACTCATCACATTGTTCTCCTAAATAGATCAAAATTAGAACAGTTGAGAGGTACTGTTGTGAGTCAGTGTCAACACTCATGATTTGTTCACGTTGACCATTGTTTTGATGCCATTTAACAGAGGGGACTAGAGCAACACTGTAACAGGCTTGATTTTCTTTTTATGCACGGCCTTATAGTAGTACATGACCAAACCCTCACTGAATGATTCAGACACCTTAACAGCAATGTAATGTGGTATGGAAACTCAATAGAATCTAACTGTACAATACATCCAAATGGAAACAAATGACAAATGACACTGCAACAATATCTCAGTATTGAAATAATACAAACATTGCTCTATAAGATAACTTTCACTGACTCAACAAATAGTCAGACATAATTGGACTGACATTAAAACATGTACTACATATTGATTAAAGATAATACTACACTTGTTTTTTATGAATCAGTACATGCCATGTTCAGTTTCACTCAGAAATGTCCAGTCTGTCTTCTTTCACTCTTTCCACATCATAGCATAAAGACTCTGCATGACATCAGAGTCACAGGAGTAAATTTTATTGACCAGTCATCTTCTATGAGAGCATTAGAAATTAAAATGCTTCCATTTTGAAATCAGCATGTCAGTTGCAACATCACAAAGCAACATCATGCTGTGTAAACATGTTTTTTTTCCACCTATAGCACTTGGTTAAGTGTATTAAAATTCAAATTTTGAATTATATTTTTTCAATACATACCCTCCTTCTGGGATTGTGCCATTTGTCCTCTAGGGGACAAACTCCGTTTCAAATCATTGACCATCTCCCCCAAAAAAACTTGTTTTTTTAAAATCATAAACTGTGGAGATTTCTAATGCTATCTATGAAATATTAGCTCAGTATGTCAGACACTTTCTTAGAGGTTTTTCAGTGGACTGCAGACCCAGTTTCACTCGTTTTTATTTTGTCACACTGAAATTTGAGGCTGTTTGAAGATGACTATCTCAAGAACAATTCTAGATAAAAGCCTGAAACCTTCACTTGTTTGTCTTGCTAACATCAGCAGATCAGATTGTTGTTAAATACAGCAGTGGAAAAAAGTTTTTGGACATCCAATACATTTGTGAAATAATGCATTAAGAATCACTTTGAGGTCTTCAAGAGTCATTTATTTTAGTACAATCATAAAACTAAACACAAACTTCATGTCTCCTTACTTAAAATCAGACTCCCCTAAGAATGCAAGATATGGCATCAAAATATGTCTGGTATTTATGTATAAAGTCTTTAATATAAGTATAGTTCTAGTATAAAGTAATTTGTTATTGTTGTTATTTTTATAGGGCCAGTTCACAATATAATAGAATTGAAATTCTTTATTTATCACACACCTGGGAAATTATTAGCTACAACAGCTAAAACACCAAATCACAAGTTTAAAAAAAAAACTCGTAAATTACAGTCTGTAAGAACAGAATAATGAAATAAGGGGCTAAATGATCACAGTATGGCAGATTAAGAACAGAGAGACCATTTCAAAACTAGGACTTTAACAGAAATATGCAGGTTGAGTTAAAAGTGCAGATTGTATGATATGAAATAAAATCTGGAGTCAGACTTTTCTGGGCCACTTGACAAAATCTGACTCCCCTACTATTTTTGGAATGCAAGAAGTGGCAACCTCCAAACTTTCTCAG
This sequence comes from Acanthochromis polyacanthus, assembly GCF_021347895.1. Classification (NCBI taxonomy): domain Eukaryota; kingdom Metazoa; phylum Chordata; class Actinopteri; family Pomacentridae; genus Acanthochromis; species Acanthochromis polyacanthus. The sequence continues at coordinate 1,988,779 of NC_067134.1, read as the reverse complement.
CTACAACATCTGCACCTCTGCTACTGCTGTGTGAAGTATCAACTATGTATTACTTATTACTATCATTACAGGAGAGAAGTTGTAGGGGTAGTCAGATTTTTCTGGACCACTTGACAAAATCTGTCAGATTTTCTACACTTTCTCTCCTGTAATGACTACTTCACACAGAAGCAGAGGTGCAGATGCTGTAGCTGAGAAAAGATAGATAGATGGATGGATGGATGGATGGATGGATAGATGGATGGATAGATAGATAGATGATAGATAGGAATCCTAAGGCCAGTAATCTCCGAAATTATGATTAACCATCAGAGAATCACTGCCAATGTCATGGTAATGACTGGATGCAGCTAATTTACAAAGAAATGATTCTGAACTACATGTCAGCTTTCAAAGACTGGACTTTTCATAGAACACTTCATGTTTTTAAATTTACAGACTGACAGACAGGAATCCTAAGGCCAGTAATCTCCTCAATTAATTATGCTTAATCATCAGAGAATCACTAAACCAGCTCTGCATCTAACAGGTTCCTGCAGCCCAGAGGGATCTCAGGAACCATTGACCCTTAGGGCCCTCGGAGGGTTTAGGTCCGTTTCTGACAAATTCTGATTTTACCTTTATATTTCACCTTAAAAGCTGTTGATCTTGCTTTGCTTGGTATCTTTTTTTTCAGCACAACCTCACCTGTGTGATTCTATAATTATTTAGACATTTTGATATAATGTATGGACACACTTGACCTAAAATAGCAGAAAAAATACAAAATCCGAGTAGAAAAAAGTTAGATTTTTTTGCTGTGGACACCATAAACATGTGTAATGAATCTTTTTCAGAACTTATAATGTAAATATAAATTGTTTGTCAGAAAATAATATACAAATTTAGCAGTTAACACAGTTATATACCACTATTTGCACTAAAATGGAGGATTTTTTTAGGCGTTTTTGCACAACTATTTACAAAATCATGAGGAGTCACAATAAAATTTTACATAAATGAATTTGTACCATTCCAAAAAGCTTTTTCTGTCCACCACAATCTCTACAATGACAAAAACAATAGAAACAGTCTGTCGGACCACAGGGAGAATCCAGAGTCCTGGTGTTCTCCATTGCTAGAATATGTTTATTATGAATGTTATTATTGTTGTTGTTTTATTATTATTATTTTATTTTATTATAATTATTGTTATTATTATTTTATTATTATTATTAGTAGTAGTAGCAGTAATATATTACATCTGAAACAAAATCTTCATTTTCTGTGCATCTTTGGTGTCGAGCAGAGAGTGATCTGTGGCCAAAGCCAGTGAAGGACGTGCTGCTCTCCCAAAGAGTTATAACTATCACCTGACTAAAAAAAAATTAAAAAATGATAGAAAGTTCTAAATCCGCACTTTGGCCATCTCTCCTCTGTGTATTTCTAGAATATTCCACTCTCTTACTATGAACACAGAGGCTGTGGGCGTGTCTGTGTGGCCGCTCCCGTCAGAGCGTCTCTGTCACTCAGCTCCAAGTTTCTCAGTCACCTCTGGGGAAATCCAGTTCACGTTTTTACTCCAGAGAACGCCAGGTTTGTGAAAATCTGGTCCACATTTTCCTTCCTACACCAAGCATAACTCCAAAGGTCTGTGTTTCTCACCAGATGCTTTCAGCAGAGAGGACTCTCCGCTGAGTCCAAAGTTCAAAATTTCGCCGTGCATAAAAGACGCTGGAAATAGCTCCGGTGAAGTTCGGTAAAAAATGTGGCGTTAATTATTGATCATATCTCTGGTTTTACTTGGCTGATCAACATGATTCAAAAACTGGTAGAAAGTTCAAAATCTGTACTTTTAGTACACGTTTAAAGGGAGACTCGCCGACGCTTCATTTTCCTGCTTTGTTTTGATTACCGCGGCGCAACAAGAAAACGCTCCAGAGCGTCTTTCGGGTGGCAAGGGTTAAGGTGGTAATTGAGGAAATTCGCCCTGCTGCTCACTGCCTCCATCCAGACGTCTATCCCTCTACCACTGATAATTCATTTAACTGAGTAACCACTTTGAATGGTTTAATTAATTTACAGTCACGTCTGTTAATGACAGCTTTCCTCTTAATGGATTTTGCAACGAAGCAACGAAGACACAAAACAAAGAAATTAGACCTGAATTCTGTGAAGCCGGATCTCAAGGACTTTAAGTTTGTGGAGGACTTCATGAACTTTTACTGAACCCTGCATGGAGAAATCTTCTTGGCAGGGGTTCAGTCTGTGTCCAGTGTGCATACGCTGGTGTCGTTGTAGGGTTCCTTGTTGGTTGGACGTTGGTCCAGACTGGTCAAAGCAGCACTGTTCACCAATGGCAGAGTGCTGGCAAGTCTGAGAGTTTTGTCCATCTGTTCCGTTCTGCTTGGAAAACAAACACACAAACACAGAGAACGTCAGTGTTTCCTGCAGCATTGAAGAACTGATGCCTTGCCTGAGATAGAGAGCACCCCAAATGACATCTGAAGACACTTTTACCTGTTGGAATTTAACATTCAATTGTCTGATTACATCAGAATTCCTAATCTTACCTACATCCCCAGATTAACCTGGACCAGATTTCTGTGTCAAAACGAATACAGATTAGACTGAACGATAGCTGATAATGTGTTAACAGAATTCAACTGACCACAGTTGTTCAAAACAGTTTTGAAACTATTTTGCATCAATATCCAAAATTATTCAATACATAATTGTGTGTACACTGTGACTGAGACCAGTCTTTACATACCTCAATGTGACACTGATTGAATGCTTTCTTTCTGGTGTGGATCTGCTGGTGTCGTTTCAGGGAACCCAAAGTTGTAAAAGTCTTCTTACACTTGTCACATCTGTATGGTCTCTCCCCAGTGTGGACACGTTGGTGAACTTTGAGGCATGCAGTGTAGCTGTAGCGTTTCCCACACTGGTCACAAATGTATGGTTTAACCCCAGTGTGGGTCACTTCATGAGCTTTTAACTGTGAGTACAATAGAAATGGTTTGCCACAGTGATCACATACGTACACATCATGTCCAGTGTGGATGCGTTGGTGATATTTTAAGGTCTGTTGGTATTTGAAAGTTTTTTCACAGGAGTCACAGTGGTACCGCTTTCTACCAGAATGGGGGCATTGATGGATCGACAACTGTTCATGTTGAGTAAAGGTTTTCACACACTGATCACAGTTGAATGGTTTAACTCCACTGTGAATGAGTTGATGATTTTTTAACGTACTCTTCTGAGTAAAAGCCTTTCCACACTGATCACAGCTGAATGGTTTAACTCCACTGTGAATGAGTTGGTGGGATTTCAAAGAGAGCACGTGAGTAAAAGCCTTTCCACACTGATCACAGCCAAACAATTTCACTCTACTGTGAATGAGTTGATGGGATTTCAAAGAGAGCACGCGAGTAAAAGCCTTTCCACATTGATCACAGTTGAATGGTTTAACTCCACTGTGAATGAGTTGATGTCTTTTTAAGTGACTCCTCCGAGTAAAAGCCTTTCCACACTGATCACAGGTGAATGGTTTAACTCCACTGTGAATGAGTTGATGTTTTGCTAGATTATTCTTGTGAGTAAAACCCTGTCCACACTGATCACAGCTGAATGGTTTCACTCCACTGTGAATGAGTTGATGTTTTGCTAGATTACTCTTGTCAGTAAAAGCCTTTCCACACTGATCACAGCTGAATGGTTTAACTCCACTGTGAACGAGTTGATGTCTTTTTAAATCACTCTTCTTCGTAAAAGCCTTTCCATACTGATCACACCTGAATGGTTTCTCCACAGTATGAATACGTTTGTGAATTCTTAGCTTTGTTGCTGTGATGAAAGTCTTGCCACATTGCTCACAACTGAGTGATTTATCTCTTTTTGCTGTTGTTGCCGAACCATCCTTATCCTCCTCAGAGGTCCCACATCTCATTCCATTGCTGTGTTTACATTTCTGTAGCAAAAGACAAAGATAAAAACAGAGGCAGTGATGGAAGAGCAGTCATGAAAAAAATGATCCTAAAAGTCTCAATTCCATGTAGTTGAACATGAGGCTGAAACAAGATCAAGAATCTGCAGACATGCTAGCAGCTTTGTCATTAGAAACCAAGAAATGTGTCAACAGCACACTCACAATGTCAACAAAACTATTTTCACAGGCCCATAGTTTTCAGCTTTCTGCACGGTAGTTTAGAATATTGGGTAGTAAAATCTGTCGATCACCGTGAAAAGCAAAGCAGAGCTGGGACTGATGGGATTGTACCACCAGGATCTCTTCATCCCCAGACTTTCTGTTAAGTTACATTACTGGAGAAATGTACAATATGAAAAGCATACAACATCAATGTCCAGATTTAGGTCTTAATGGCAGCAGGGTCAATTCAGACCATCAACACTTTCTAGTTTCTCCTAGGGGATCAGATGTTGATACCAGTCCAGAAAAGATGTGTAATTCTGCCACTGAATTCTGGATTTGACCCCAACGACCCGGGAAATTTGTTGTGCAGCAGTTACACAAGCGTTCACCATCAAACAACAAAAGCAACAAAACAGTAAAAGCAATAGCAACGATTAAAGGAAATGTTTTAAAAATGTAAAAAACACAGTAAAACAATTACAAGCAAAATTAAAGCTGCAAACAGCATTGGGCGGGACCTCGCCCCGCCCCCCCACGCTGTCAGCAAGCAAGTGCCGTCCGTGACCAAAGATGAAAGCCAGAGGAGTTCCTCTGCTGGAATATTGTACGGTTTTGGAGGAGATAATCTTTAAAGGGTTTTCATATTTTGGGTTATAGCGCCACCTAGATTGAAGATAGCTCAAATCGGTCGAACAGGTTTTCGTAGAGCTCGAGCGGGCAAACGTGCGTGCCAAATTTCATTTAAAGTTATGCATGTTTATGGGGTCAAATTAAGCGAAACATGGTTTCAGGTGAAGACAAACTTTGACAGCTTATAAAAAAAAACTAGACAAGTTAGCCTTTTTCTTCTGATAAATTTTCTTTGGCTGGATATTCACCATGATCTGTCCAAATATGAAACCGGAATATTGTACGGTTTCGGAGGAGATAATCTTTAAAATGTTTTAATATTTTGGATTATAGCGGCCCCGAGATTGAAGATGGCTCAAATCGATCAGACAAGTTGTCGTAGAGCTCGAGCAGACAAACGCGTGAGTGGTGGTTGCATGTCTCTACGACATTCTTGTGCGGAGAGCTGAGGCCTTTTGTGTTGGCCTTTTGTGTCTTTGAAGGTTTTTGTGTCCTTAGGTGGCGCTATGGAGTTTTTGAAGGTACTTTTTTCAGAATATCGAATTTTTCGCTTGACCCGACGTGGGTGCCAAATTTCATAAAAAGTTATGCACGTTTAGGGGGACAAATTAAGCAAAACATTGTTTCAGGTAAAGACAAACTTTGACAGCTTATAAAAGAAAAACTAGACAAGTTAGCCTTTTTCTTTTGATAACTTTTGTTTGGCTGGATATTCACTATAATCTGTCCAAATATGAAGCTGGAATCTTGTACGGTTTCGGAGAAGAAAATCTTTAAAGGGTTTTCATATTTTGGATTATTGCGGCCCCTGGATTAAAGACAGCTCAAATCGTTCGGACAGGTTTTCGTAGAGCTCGAGCGGATGAACGCGTGAGTGGTGGTTGCATGTCTCTACGACATTCTTGTGCAGAGAGCTGAGGCATTTTGTGTTGGCCTTGTGTGTCTTTGCAGGTGTTTGTGTCCCTAGGTGGCGCTATAGAGTTTTTCCAGAATTTGTTTTCAGAATATTGAAATTTTCGCGTGACCCGACGTGCGTTCCAAATTTCATAAAACGTTATACACGTTTAGTGGGTCAAATTAAGTGAAACGTGCGGGGAAGAATAATAATAATTAAAGCTGCAAGCAGCATTTGGCGGGACCTCGCCCCGCCCCCCCACGCGGTCAGCAAGCAAGTGCCGTCCCTGACCAAAGATGAAAGCCAGAGGAGTTCCTCTGCCGGAATATTGTACAGCTTCAGAGGAGATAATGTTTAAATGGTTTGCATATTTCAGGTTATAGCGCCCCCCAGATTGAAGATAACTCAAATTCATCGACAGGTTTTCATAGAGCTCGAATAGTAACGCGTGAGTGGTGGTTGCATGTCTCTACGACATTCCTGTGCGAAGAGCTGAGGTCATTTGTGATTTTTGCAGTATTTGTGTCCCTAGGTGGCGCTACAAAGTTTTTCAAGATATTTTTTGCAGAATATTGAAATTTTCAGGGGACTGCACCTGCGTACCAAATTTCAGCAAAATACATGAACGTTTAGGGGTTGAAATTGAAGCGAAACATGGTTTCAGGTAAAGACAAACTTTGACAGCTTATAAAAGAAAAACTAGACAAGTTAGCCTTTTTCTTTTGATAACTTTTGTTTGGCTGGATATTCACTATAATCTGTCCAAATATGAAGCCGGAATATGGTACGGTTTCGGAGGAGATAATCTTTAAAGGCTTTTCATATTTTGGGTTATAGCGCCCCCTAGATTGAAGATAGCACAAATCAATTGGACAGGTTTTCGTAGAGTTTGAGCGGGCGAACGTGCGTGCCAAATTTCATGAAAAGTTATGGACGTTTAGGGGGTCAAATTAAGCGAAACATGGTTTCAGGTGAACACAAACTTTGACAGCTTATAAAAGAAAAACTAGACAAGTTAGCCTTTTTCTTTTGATAACTTTTGTTTGGCTGGATATTCACTATAACCTGTCCAAATATGAAGCCGGAATATTGTACGGTGTCGGAGGAGATAATCTTTAAAGGCTTTTCATATTTTGGGTTATAGCGCCCCTGTGACGAACAGGGCCGTCCGTCACGTATGTTTGCACCTTGCACACGACACTTTATATATTCACTTAGCGTTTTAATGCACCCAACACTTTGAGAAGGCTAATTGGTAAATAAATAATTTGTACACGATTGTCGGTTTTAAATATTTTATTATCAAACATTTTTATTGAGGTTGCCCGTGGGTCCGGTCCGGTGGCGTCATCTCTGGTGATGGCGGCGGCCGGGTCTGCGGAGGCAACATAACAATTGAGATTGGAATGTACAATATTGTGAGATAGTTTTAAATTGGTTGTTCTCATTAGTGTGGTGTGCATGCGGTGAATGTATTGAGTGTTGTGGAGGGGTGGGTATGTGAGTGGTCTGTGCAGTTAACCTACCGTTTCCTCTTGTGTCCAGGTGCGTCTGGCCAAAAGAGTCCCCGGGGAGCCAGACGCCCAAAAGACAGTTCCGGGCTGAACCAAGGGGAGGGATACGGAAGGGGTGGCTGCAATAGTTTTAACTTTATATTTTGTTGTTGGATTAAGTTTGGTGGTTTTAGTTGGGTTAGTTTGCATGAGTTATTTTTTGTTTACTTTATTCTGGGTTATGGTTTATGTTGGAGAGTTTTTAACTTAGGTTTAATAGCTAAGGTTAACACAATCTACCTGCACAGTTTTATTGGTTTATTCCTGTTGAGCAGACCAGTATTAGAGGAGGCTTTTCCCCTCAGTCGGGGCTGTTCTGTTGTGGTCTGCTGCTGGAGAAGCCACTGCTCCTAACCTCCAACGCACCTTACGACATTGGCACTTTTTTGCACTTGCACTTTGATTACTTTGTATTTTTGCACATTTGGAAAATAAAGAAGAAAAAAAGAAAAGAAGTCGACCACTCAAATGCTGCCTCCGCCTGCCTTTGTACCGCTGTTCTTCCACCGCTCGAGCCGCTTGATCACAGCCCCCTAAATTGAAGATAGCTCGAATCAGTTGGACAGGGTCTCATAGAGGGGGAGGAGACGAACGCGTGAGTGGTGGTTGCATGTGTCTACGACTTTCCTGTGCGAAGAGCTGAGGCCATTTGTGATTTATGCAGTTTTTTGTGTCCCGAGGTGGCGCTATAAAGTTTTTCCAGATTTTTTTTTCGGAATATTGAAATTTTCAGGAGACTACACCTGTGTACGAAATTTCAGCAAAATACATCCACGTTTAGGGGGCGAAATTGACGCGAAACATGTTTCAGGTAAAGACAAACTTTGACAGCCTATTAAACAAAAACTAGACAAGTTAGCCTTTTTCTTTTGATAACTTTTGTTTGGCTGGATATTCACTATAATCTGTGCAAATATGAAGCCGAAATATTGTATGGTTTCGGAGGAGATAATGTTTTAAGGATTTTCATATTTGGGGTTATAGCGCCCCCTAGATTGAAGATAGCTCAAATCAGTCGGACAGGTTTTCGTAGAGCTCGGGCTGAACCAAGGGGAGGGATACGGAAGGGGTGGCTGCAATAGTTTTAACTTTATATTTTGTTGTTGGATTAAGTTTGGTGGTTTTAGTTGGGTTAGTTTGCATGAGTTATTTTTTGTTTACTTTATTCTGGGTTATGGTTTATGTTGGAGAGTTTTTAACTTAGGTTTAATAGCTAAGGTTAACACAATCTACCTGCACAGTTTTATTGGTTTATTCCTGTTGAGCAGACCAGTATTAGAGGAGGCTTTTCCCCTCAGTCGGGGCTGTTCTGTTGTGGTCTGCTGCTGGAGAAGCCACTGCTCCTAACCTCCAACGCACCTTACGACATTGGCACTTTTTTGCACTTGCACTTTGATTACTTTGTATTTTTGCACATTTGGAAAATAAAGAAGAAAAAAAAGAAAAGAAGTCGACCACTCAAATGCTGCCTCCGCCTGCCTTTGTACCGCTGTTCTTCCACCGCTCGAGCCGCTTGATCACAGCCCCCTAAATTGAAGATAGCTCGAATCAGTTGGACAGGGTCTCATAGAGGGGGAGGAGACGAACGCGTGAGTGGTGGTTGCATGTGTCTACGACTTTCCTGTGCGAAGAGCTGAGGCCATTTGTGATTTATGCAGTTTTTTGTGTCCCGAGGTGGCGCTATAAAGTTTTTCCAGATTTTTTTTTCGGAATATTGAAATTTTCAGGAGACTACACCTGTGTACGAAATTTCAGCAAAATACATCCACGTTTAGGGGGCGAAATTGACGCGAAACATGTTTCAGGTAAAGACAAACTTTGACAGCCTATTAAACAAAAACTAGACAAGTTAGCCTTTTTCTTTTGATAACTTTTGTTTGGCTGGATATTCACTATAATCTGTGCAAATATGAAGCCGAAATATTGTACGGTTTCGGAGGAGATAATGTTTTAAGGATTTTCATATTTGGGGTTATAGCGCCCCCTAGATTGAAGATAGCTCAAATCAGTCGGACAGGTTTTCGTAGAGCTCGAGCAGACAAACGCGTGTGTGGTGGTTGCATGTCTCTACGACATTCCTGTGCGAAGAGCTGCGGCCTTTTGTGTTGCCTTTATGGTTTGTTGCCGTTTGTCGTGTCCCGAGGTGGCGCTATAGAGTTTTTGCAGATTTTGTTTTCAGAATATCGAATTTTTCGCGTGACCCGACGTGCGTGCCAAATTTCATAAAAAGTTATGCATGTTTAGGGGGTCAAATTAAGCAAAACGTGGTGGACTTGTAAAATAAGAAGAAGAAGAAACGGAGCAAATACAATAGGGACTCGCCAGCTTCGCTGGCTCGGTTCCTAATGAAAGCCATTTAAAGAAAAAAATCAAACAAAACATAAGATAGACAGGGACATCGGCAGCAATCTTGGTCATTTAGTCAGACATAGTAAAAGTTTTCAATAAACGGCCACCGATGTAATCAGGTAGAGGACTTTTCTTTGGTCTGCACTGTTTGAGACACCAGATTACATTGCCCACATCAAGAAAGGGATTCTGTGGAGACGCTGACATGAGACAGTTTTTAGTCTCAGCATGTTTAGCCCTAAAATCATGGGAGTCAAACCTGACATAAAAACTGTTTAGACTTTGAGCCAGCTCTAAATCACAATTATAACCACTGAGCTGAACTCTCTCATTGGCACATGAATTAGTCCCAGTGATCAGATTCATGCCGTCCCAGACTGAACTGAGGTTGTTCATTTTGAGCTGAGACTCAAGTTTGTCTTTGTATTGTCTTTTGTGGGTCCTGATCTCCTTCTTTATTTCCTTCTGTCGGTTATACAGATTTAGTGCATTTCCTTCTCTGAAGACTGTTTTCTTTCTGTACAGTAGGTCTTTAAGCTTCTTAGAAAGCCATGGCTTAGTGTTTGGATATAGTTTAACATTTTTTCAGGAATAACACTGGTTTCACAGTCTGTGACCCAGCTGCTCACAACATCAGTCGGTTCATCAATATCAGCTGAGGACTCCTTAAACACGTCCCAGTCAGTAACCTCCAGACATCCCTGCAGAGTGTGACAAACTCTCACTCTGATGTTCTGCACTTTGCCTTGCTTCAGTACAGTGGTAGACAGGGATAAGGAGGATGCAGTTGTGGTCAGAGGAACCCAGAGGAGAAGCACCTTTCACATTGTTGTAACAGATCAAAGAGTTTGTCACATCTAGTGGGACATGTTATTTACTGATGGAAGTCTCTCAGTGTGTGTTTTAGTGTGCAGTGGTCTCTGGATGACCTGATGGATAAGCCCACAGGCATTTATTTCACTGGCCTTTGGATGGATATAGACAAGTTTCACAAATATCTGGGGAAACTTCTGAGGTGGATACGGAGGGCACAGTGAAACAGAAAGCAGTTCTAAGTCAGTATTGCACAGTTTCTCCAGGACAGTGTCAGATTTGCACCAGCGCTGTCCTTGTCCATTTGGATGACCCACTTAAGCCCAAGCTTTCATTTGCTGGCTGATGTTGCTTCAATAATTCCACATGTTCTATCCTCTTGATGCCATCTATTTTGTGAAGTGCACCAGTCCCTCCTGCAGCAAAAACACTCTCACAACATGGTGCTGCCACCCCCATGCTTCACAGTTGGGATGGTGTACTCAGGCCATCCTCAGCCAGCATCTTCACAAGGTCGTTTGCTTTTGTTCTGGGGTTGATGAGCACATTTCCCTCCAAAACAATCCTAACCTTAACCAATCTCCATCTTGAGCAGTAGGATGGCTTGACATTCCCATGGTGTTGATCCGTGCATGTAATTGTTTGGACAGATAAACGTCAAACCACAGTAATCTGGAAATTGCACCCAAGGATGAACCACACCTGTGGAGGCCCACAAATGTCTTCCTGATGTCTTGGCAGATTTCTTTAGATTTTCTAATGTCGTCACACAAGGAAGCAGTGTGTTTGAGGTGTGCCTGAAAATACATCTTAATCTATCAAAAGCTTTCAACGCCAGGACATCATCATCTTGAAAGCATAGCAATCTAAGTGTATGCAAACTTCTGATTGTGAAGAAAGTCATAAAAATTTTCTAAAAAAAAACAAAAAAAAAAACAGGAGAAGCATTGCCAGATTTAATGTCAGATCATGTAAATTAAAAAAAAGGTTATGTGTCGTTTATACAGTGTAAGTAAACTTCTGGGTTCAACTGTCTGAATTTCTTGAGAAGGAAAAGGCTGGTAAACTCACAATGCTCAAAAGTATTATTCTCTACCAAAGAAAATGCTGCTCTTTACCTTCCTGAACAACTTGCTTGAAAAACAAGACTTTTCTTCCGTTACTTATCTTCATCACCATGTAAGACATTTTCAGAAAGTATGATCAGCAGCTAGTTCAGCCTCAAACAAAAACAAGCAGCTTCCAAGCAGTCCACCATTATATCCTCAGTACAGCTGCTTCTGCAGAGCTACATCTCTCCAGCCAACGTCACCTGGCTTTGGTCGGCCCATCTAACCAACTGGAGCAACTTTAGACATTTTAAAGAACAAATGAATGATAATAATGTTACAGTGGTATGTTTCTCACTTTTTGTGAAGAATCCATGTTTCCTCCGTTGTTGAGCTCAGACTAAATGGCTGCCAACATTCCTCTGCTCCTCCGTCAGACTCTCCTCCTCCTGCCAATCACCTGTCACATCAAACACATCTTCATTAGGATACCACTCTATACACAAGTGTCAGAGTGTCCCATATGTTCATCAGCCAACACAGAGGACACATTTCAACTCAATAGTTCACTTTTAGCTCTTTTCACTTTCACCTAAAACTGATACAAATGAACTTAAACTGTTAAAAATAAGGAACATAGACAGAAAACAGACATGGAAAAAGAGAATAAAGAGAACATAAAGATGCTAAGACAGGACTGCTGGTAGAAAACTGTTCATGCTGTAAGTTAGTGAATGTATTTTACTGCTCAGTGTTCTGTTTAAAGGCAGCTCTCACTCTCTGTTCTTTGCACTCTCCCATAGTGTCAAGTGTCCTCCCACTTTCAATGACAGGTGATTCTCATTGATGATTTTTCTCACAGTTTCCCCACTTGAAAAAGGATGTTTCATCTACCCAGGGTTTGAGCAGGACTCCACTCATCAATCAGACAGTGGCTTTCTTTCTTTTCCCTCTTTTATTTTGCAGTGGTCGCAAATTCATGAGATACAGAGGTGGAAACTTCCATAAGTCCATACGTTTAGTTGATAGATTAAGGTGAAAAACCTTTAAACAGAACACAAAAGGACAACTAGCCTGCAATCTTATTTTCAACTGTACAATTAAAAAACACACAGCAATTATTGGTAAACAGACAAAGTTTACTCCGTGGCTAATGCTAATGCTAACACATACTGCAGTGGCACACATCGGCAGCTTAAACAGTCTTTTAGAGTCTCCAGAATTCTGCTCTTACCGGCTGCAACCCGGATTTTGGAGATGAAGGCAATCCTGCACAGTTTGCCGCAGATCTTGATCCTTTCCCAACAGAAACTCACGCACACTTTGTTTGAACTCGGTCATTCATTCTCAGTTCCTCCTCAGTGCTGCGTGTGTCCCCTTTTTTTTTGCCGCCGGTGGCAAACCTGCAGCCGCAGATTGTTTCCGCCTCAGCTGAGTGTAGGACCTGTGCGTAAATGCTTCTCCTTTGAGTTCTCAGCTCCTTCCAGTTTGACTTGACACATAGACTGCTTTGCGCTCTGTGTCACCTGTACCTTCAGAGCTCTGAATAAAAGAACAAAAGATTTATTGCAAAGAACAAAAAGGTTTTGCCTCCACAGCAGCTTGTTATGAAAATGATTGTATTTGATGATTGAATGTTCTTATTCATTGTAATACTGTGTGATGTGTGCTAAAAGAGGAACAAGGACACGAGCTATCATCAATATCATTTCATCTTACATGTCTAATTTTAAAAAATATGACATTATATAAATATGCACTACTGTTCAAAAGTTTGAGGTCACTTAGAAATGTCCTTTTTCTTGAAATCAGTTCTTTTCAATGAAGATAGCATTAAATAAATGATAAATCCAGTCTAGACCTTGTTAATGTGGTAAATGACTATTGTAGCTGGAAACGGATGATTTTTAATGGAATATCTCCATAGGGGTACAGAGGAACATTTCCAGCAACCATCACTCCTGTGTTCTAATGCTACATTGTGTTAGCTAATGGTGTTGAAAAGCTCATTGATGATTAGAAAACCCTTGTGCAGTTATGTTAGCACATGAATGAAAGTGGGAGCTTTCATGGAGAACATGGAATTGTCTGGATGACCCCAAACTTTTGAACGGTAGTGTACAGAAGGATATGGAAATCATAACGCAGTGTTTGAGCGGTCGTAGGTGAGCTGGTGTGCTAAGGATGAAGAGTGGAAAGGCACTTGGTCCTGATGATATACCTGTGGAGGTATGGAAGTGTCTCGGAGAGGTAGCAGTAGAGTTTGTGACTGGGTTGTTCAACAGGATCTTAGATAGTGAGAAGATGCCCAAGGAATGGAGGAGAAGTGTGCTGTGTTCCTCTGACACTCACTTGAACTAAAAGCATTTGAGCTGCACAAAGTGTGAAATGAGAGAGGAAGCAGTGAATCTCCAAACTGCTGACAGACTTTCACACATTATTGTCCAGTGAAAATCAGCTTTTTGTGCAGCCACACTTGATCCTGATTTGAGTCTTTAAGTCCTGTTCTAGTGATGAAATGAGAATTTCCTTCATCTTGTGTGTGATGGAGAAGAATAAAGGGCTGTGGCTAAAAATCCTGACTCTGAGTTCTTCATTACAAACACACATTATATCAGCTGGTTATTATTCATCTGCTTTATTCTACTCAACATACAAATCCATCCTGAAATCCTTCCATTTCTGTCCTCAATATTCTACCAAATATGAAAGATTCCTTTGGAAGCAGATCTTCAAGGATTTTAGATTTGATTTCCAACAATCAGAATGTTAGAAGTTTCCCTGTTGATCATATTTTACTGATAGTTTCTCCCAAATGTTTCAGCTCATTTTTACTGGAATATTCTGAAGTAAAGTTTGTGTTTTCTGGTGAATGGATCAGATCTCACATTTAGTTTCAATCAAACCCTGAGGCTTCTGGAAAATACACACAGCTTTAAAATAACGTTGGATCATCTGCTGACTGTGTCGTTATTAAATGGTTTTAGAGTTTCATTATTTTAACCCTCGTGTCGCTTTAAAGTTTGAAAATGTGGAAAATAATGAATATTTTCACAGTGAAACTTCTGATGTCCACATTTTAACATTTTTGGGAAATTTTTTTTAACATTTTTTGGTGGAAAAAGAAGAAATGTTTCTAAAGAACATTCACATAAAAATCAACCAAAATCCAGTAAATTCTCTGGATTCTGGTTGATTTTTATGAGAATGTTCTTAAAGAAAATATCAGAAGTTTTACTGATAAATATGGAATCACTTTAGATATTTTTAGGATTTATTGGAAGATTTTTACTTATTTTTAAAAAAATATTTGCAGGAATTTTCTTGCCAAATTAGGGGGATTTTTTTTTTTAAATAAAACTTTGAAGGAATTATTGGAATTTTTTTCCTGAAGGTTTTTGCACATTTTCATAAATTTGGTGAATTTTTTTGCTGAATTTCTGGATTTTTTTCCTGTTTTTTGGTGGCGTAAATGAAGCCAACAGGAGGGTTGATATCCAGCGCTAATAATAAACAGCAGAGGACTGATGGGTCTCCTTGGTGTTTGCTCCTGTTAACATCTCATCTTCTAGTAGTTCCACATTGAAGGAATTCTGCTGGACAACATTGAGAGCATATGAATGAATTTTCCATCCAAAATAATGCAGTGAATGTCAAATAAAGTGGTGTTGAAGCTTGTCAGAAGCTTTCAATGAATGTAGAAAGAGTGTAAAAGCAGCATCCTCTACCAAATGAGCACAATCCATCAATCATCATCAAAGTGTCCAAATTCCAGAGAAGACATGAACTGCAGATTGTAAATGAGTCAAAGTATCCATTTAAAATCATTTCTAGACCATGATCACAAAGTCAAATACTAGATTGTTCTTTTGTCCTTTTCTGTCTCATTTTCACAATATTTTGTCTGGTTTTTGTCTCATTTTTTCTCTTTTTTAATCTGACTTTTGTGGTTTTGATCCTGTAGTAAAAAGCGGTCCGGCCCACTTGAGATCAAACTGGGCTAAATGTGGAACCTGAACTACAATGAGTGTGACTCCCTGATTGAAAGCTTCTTTGAATGCTTCAAACAGTCATTCTCTAATATCAGCCCAGAAAAACGGATCAAAGTTGGTTGTAAGTCCATCTGGAGCCGCTGATTTCCCCAAAGACATTTTCATTCCAGCTCTATCAATCTCTCCAAACACGTGCTTTTAAAGTCAGTCTGAGGAAGAAATGCTTTGACTTTTTAAGAAACAAAAGAAGAGGGGGACTGATTTTGCTCTTCAAGGTAAAATGGGAAAAGTAAGAAGGCACTTCAGTGGTGCAAGAAGAGACTCAATTGTTCTAACCTGGCTAAGACTCAGACACTGCAGTCTGAAAAGTGGACTGACTTTGATTGGGAAGCACAGAGATAGGAACTGTGAGTGAGGTGAACTCGAAACTGTGAGAAATGTTCTTCTTAAGTGTAAGCTCTACTCATGCCAACAGAAGAAACATGAGAGACTAGGAGCAGCTGGATGAACTGTTTGTCATCTTTGCTTTCTACTTAACATGGAGGAGTGGACAAATATGAAGAAACTTCTGAACTTTCTCATGACCACAGGACTGCATCAGAAAATATGGAGGATTCTCTCAGGACTATGAGTAACATCCAGTAGGTGGCAGCAATACGCCAGTGATGCGTCTAGTCTGCCTAATTCAATGAGGAAGAAGAAAGTAACTCAGTGTTTCTGCCGGAACTTCACAGTGTGACACCCGGCGGATGTAAACAAAGAAACATGAGCAGAGTTAGCTTCACTGCTGTGTGGACTGAGCTATAAAACGGCTGTATTATAGTATGAATGAGAAATATCAGGGCGATAAAGTAACGATGTGTTCAGTTGAGTATCTGCGAGAGTTGATCAGCGACAGACTAGCTGCTGCTGCTGGAGAAATATTCTCAGAGTTTGAAAAAACCATCGTCCAGTACCAGGAGGAGATCGATCGTCAGCGCAGACTGCTGGATGTAATCTGGAAACCACACATCCCCTTACAACCCATAGGTGTGTATGTGTTTTGATGGTGAAGAATTCCAGTTATAGTATGTGTAGTGGTTGTGTACTCTCTCTTGCATTGTGTAGGAGCATCCTCCCTATTGGCATCAAATCCGTCGTTTATTTGCAGGAGCTGGTAAAACACACTGATATTACTCTCACGGTCGTACACGTGGTAACTTCTCAATATATTCAGCATGGAGGTTAAACTTAATTAGCATTTTGCTAGCGGAGCTTAAACTGGTCATCTTACCACGGCAACCGGACACAGCAGACTGAGACCGCAATGTGGGGGAACACACCATAGATATGAAGGCTGAATCCCAAACCGCCCCCTACACACTATCCCTACACACTACCCCTCCGTTTGCGCGTTCCCGTGCAGGGTCCTCCATATTAAGGGCCGTCCCAAACCGCGTAGTGCGGAGGGGGAGTGGACTGTTCAGACCTTAAATAGCGAGTCTGCATTGATGCTCACTCCGGACAACTTTTTCAGGAAGTGCAACGTCGAAATGGAGGAGGAAACATACATATCGATGTAAGTTCCACATGCGTTCTTTATTTCTCCCACGCCTTTTTCACACTGACAGAGCATCACAAAGAGTGGTGTAAAAAGATAAAACAAAAGAAACAAATCTTCTCTGCTGACGTTTGATTTAATTGTGCACCCCTGACACCTTAAAATTTGAACACAACTGACAGAATTCATTTATTCATTTGTTGGATTTGAAATGCCAGATAATAGGATTGGAAAACATGTGAGTGAAAAAAGTGGGATGCTTTTGTCTTCTGGAAGCAGCAGCGATCCTTGTTAGTTGCAACCTGTGCCATAGCGCTACAGCCATGCACAGTAGGCGTCTTTGTGTTACCATGGCGATGACGTCTTCCGTTTTTCCTGTGAGGCGACAGGGCATCCCATTCCTGACGATCGTATTTATACCCTCCCCCTTCAATAATAGGTGCCCTCCACAGCTGCGAGTGTGACTTCTTTTGGAGTGACACTCGGTAGTGGAGGGGGAGTGTGTAGGGGGCGGTTTGGGATTCAGCCGAAGAGTTGATATGCTAATCGACGTGCCTCCATGGCAGCCATCTTGGAGGGGGCAAAGTTCCCATTCAAAGCAATGTATGCACATTGAAAATAAATCAGAATCTGCTAATTTTTCAACCGATTTTCGTGTGATTTAGTTTATTGTCAACGTCAAAAAATGTGTTATTGATAGAGAATATTTGATCTGAAAAAAAAAAACACTGAAAAGGGCTTCCTACAAATGTAGTCTGCAATTTTAGTTATCTTATTATTTAGGTCCAAAGGCCAGGGAATCTTTTCAATTCAGCCATTACATATATAAATGTAAATACTTAGATATGTAGAAAATGTTTTGAGATCAAAACATTTAATTGCTGCTATTCACCTTATTCAGGAAGTCAGGCAGGGCGGCGCCATTTTTGAGAGCGACTTCCGGTTGACCGTCTTTGCACGACAACAACATCGAGTCCTCTCGCTACTGTAGCTACTTTTAACTGTTCTTTTAAGCGATTTGAACATGTTTGGCATCAATTGCGCTGTCCGTGGGTGCCACAACAACTGGGGAAGGGTGAAGCTTTCTCTCTCTCAGAATTGTTTAGAGCACGGAAAGGTTAGATCTGAATGCTGCGGACCAGCTCATGGCTATGTAAACACACAGCTTGCATCGGTCACTGTCAGCGCAGCTACAGCGATTCTACCAAAGTTCAGTTTCCACTAAAGACCGAGCTATGCCATCAGTGAGGTAAAAAGATACTTTCTGCTATTTTGAGACATTGTTATGACTGCGGTTTGGTCAGAATCAGTTTTTTGTTGCTCCAGGGAATTAGCATTAGCTTGTGACAGGGCTAATAACACAGTAAACCGCAGGAGCTGTTTCAGAAATGACAATAACAACCTCCGTTTGCACAACCACATCATATATACATGAATCAAATTAAGTTTTATTCAAATCAACATACCTTCCATAATATCGCAGCAGCGTGACTGCAGGACCGTCCCAACCCAGCGATACAGGAGCATCCCGTGGTCTCCACCACTCCATCAGCTGTCACCAACACCCTCGCCATGTGTGAGGAGGTACTAGCCTGACTCGGGCTGACATTAGCTTTAAGAAATGTATATTCCCGTTCTTGATGTAACAGAACAGCGCCGACTTTACCACTGTGCAAATATTGATAGGCTTCAGTGCTCTTATAATTCCTCATAGCCGAGCGATCAACGCCAAGAGACAACACGAAATAGTTAAAAAATATCGGCATACATGACTTGTGGCCACTTTTTCATGTCATCCTCCCACTCTGTAATCAGTCATGGATGAGGCAGACTTGATCCATTTCTGTTTTTTAAAGAGGTTTTCGTTTCTTCCCACTTCACTTTCTCAGTTGTAAACACCGCCATGACCGAGTTACCGGAAGTGCTACTCAAAACAGGAAGTCCCGCCCGTTGGAAAATGGGCGGAGCTGAATAAGGTGAATATAGTTAGAGGAAAGCTCTCTCTCCTCAGAGCTGTTTCCCACTTCTTCCTCAACCCATAGTCTTTGGGAAACCTACATGGAGTAAAGAAAACAAGTAGACAGAGAAGTAAATAAGTATGTACACAACAACATATTTGAAAAGAAATCATGCTAATAAATTAAGTGCAAAGAACTCAATTAGCCAATATAGTGGAGACCAAAGTTATTTAATTTGATAAGTATAGCCTTGTTTAGTATCATTTCAATTATCTGAGAGCAGTCCTAAAGAATTGCCCAATCATAAAATGGGTTTGGAGGAATAAGATAGATGCTAATCTAGATCTATATGAGTTAGGCTTTATAACTACTGTTGGTAGTATTGGTGGTATTAATAGTAATGCGACTACTATCTGTCTGCTTATCTGTCTGTCTTGTAAAGTGTCTTTGAGTGTCCCAAAAAGCGCTATATAAATTTGACGTATTATGATTATTCTTACTACTAGTAGTAGTGGTAATACACAACTACTGCTGCTGATACTGTCACTGCTTCTACAACTTGTAATACTAGTAGACATGCTGATACTACTTCTACTACTCTAACAGCTACTTATACTACTACTACTACTGCTTGTACTTTTAGTATTACTACTACTGCTTGTACAACTATACTACATCAACTATTAATCATCTGGTATTTGGTTGTCCAGCTGTTAGCCCGTGTTAGTGTTTTGCTAGTGGTTAACTAGCTAGCTCTCATAAACTGGAAGCTTTCAACAAGATTTAATAATGAAAAAAGAGCCGAAAACTATTCTTACCTGTGGAAAGTTATTCCAAGTTTCCTTGTCTTGATCATCCGATGTAGTGTGCAACTGTATGCCGCACAATGAGCCAGCATTCTTCTTGTTTTAGTTTTCGTGCCGTACACATCAATGGAAAACACTGAAACTTTGCCCCCACTAGCTTAGTGTCTCCGTAGGCATGGCGCTCAGAGGGGCGTGTCGTATCTACTCTTCATATCTATGGAACACACCCCAAGTCTGCAGGGGCCTGGACGTTGTGGGTCCACGCCATATCCGGTGGTCACCGTGGGAACCAAATATGTATTATGAGATGGCAAGTGGAATCATTAACTCTGCTACACATGTAGAACATCATGAAGTGTTCAGGTGAATAGTTAACGGTGAACTGAGACACATTGTGAGGAAGAGAGGATGGTCTCATAATATGGTGTCGAGGGCTGCATGATATTGGAAATACACACGTGGACAAAATTGTTGGTACCCCTCAGTTAAAGAAGGAAAAACCCACAATTCTCACTGAAATCACTTGAAACTCACAAAAGTAACAATAAATAAAAATGTATTGAAAATTAAATAATCAAAATCAGCCATTACTTTTGAATTGTTGATTAACATAATTATTTAAAAAAACAAACTAATGAAATAGGGCTGGACAAAAATGATGATACCCATAACTTAATATTTTTGTTGCACAACCTTTTGAGGCAATCACTGCAATTAAACGATTTCTGTATTTGTCAATGAGCGTTCTGCAGCTGTCAACAGGTATTTTGGCCCACTCCTCATGAGCAAACAGCTCCAGTTGTCTCAGGTTTGATGGGTGTCTTCTCCAAATGGCATGTTTCAGCTCCTTCCACATATGTTCAATGGGATTCAGATCTGGGCTCATAGAAGGCCACTTTAGAATAGTCCAACGCTTTTCTCTCAGCCATTCTTGGGTGTTTTTGGCTGTGTGTTTTGGATCGTTGTCCTGTTGGAAGACCCATGACCTGCGACTGAGACCAAGCTTTCTGACACTAGGCAGCACATTTCTCTCCAGAATGCCTTGATAGTCTTCAGATTTCATCTTACCTTGCACACTTTCAAGACACCCTGTGCCAGATGCAGCAAAGCAGCCCCAAAACATTACTGAGCCTCCTCCATGTTTCACCGTAGGGACAGTGTTCTTTTCTTCGTATGCTTGGTTTTTGAGTCTATGAACATAGAGTTGATGTGCCTTACCAAAAAGCTCCAGTTTGGTCTCATCTGTCCAAAGGACATTCTCCCAGAAGCTTTGTGGCTTGTCAACATGCATTTTTGCAAATTCCAGTCTCGCTTTTTATGAGTTTTTTTCAGCAGTGGTGTCCTCCTTGGTCGTCTCCCATGAAGTCCACTTTGGCTCAAACAACGACGAATGGTGCGATCTGACACTGATGTACCTTGGCCTTGGAGTTCACCTTTAATTTCTTTGGAGGTTGCTCTGGGCTCTTTGGATACAATTCCAACGATCCGTCTCTTCAATTTGTCATCAATTTTCCTCTTGCGGCCACGTCCAGGGAGGTTGGCTACTGTCCCGTGGGTCTTGAACTTCTGAATAATATGAGCCACTGTTGTCACAGGAACTTCAAGCTGTTTAGAGATGGTCTTATAGCCTTTACCTTTAAGATGTTTGTCTATAATTTTTTTTCGGATGTCCTGGGACAATTCTCTCCTTCGCTTTCTGTTGTCCATGTTCAGTGTGGTACACACCTTTTCACCAAACAGCAGGGTGACTACTTGTCTCCCTTTAAATAGGCAGACTGACTGATTATGAGATTGGAAACACCTGTGATGTCAATTAAATGACACACCTGAGTTAATCATGTCACTCTGGTCAAATAGTTTTCAATCTTTTATAGAGGTACCATCATTTTTGTCCAGGCCTGTTTCATGAGTTTGTTTTTTTAAATAATTATGTTAATCAACAATTCAAAAGTAATGGCTGTTTTTGATTATTTAATTTTCAATAAATTTTTATTTATTGTTACTTTTGTGAGTTTCAAGTGATTTCAGTGAGAATTGTGGGTTTTTCCTTCTTTAACTGAGGGGTACCAACAATTTTGTCCACGTGTGTATGTGCGATATGGGTGTCCAGAACTGCAATATCGATATATATTGCGATGTTGGATATTAGTGCTGTTGTCCGATGTGATAACCACTTGTTCCTCTTCTTGCAACCCCCAGTTCGTCAACACATCCCACAGGGCAGCCGCTATATTTTCACCGGTGTGGAAGTCCGGACAGTAGGAGACTTCTAAGCAGCGTGTTTTCAGATCAAAGTCATTTGTGAGAAAGTGAACAGTAAAACTGATGTAGGGCTCAGTAGTATGACTGGACCATAAATCTGTGGCGCTTGCAAAGAAATCCACATTATTAAGCTCCGCTTTTACAGACCACAAGCATGCCTCGTACATCTGTGGAATGGCGACTTGGGAAATAGTTCAGTGATGGCACTTGGTATCTGCGGTCGAATTCTTTCAGCATATCCAAAAAACCTTCTTTGCACACGACATTAATGGAGAGTGTGCATTTCACAATATAACGTGTAATGGCCTCAGTTAAACCTTGGTGGCGGTTGGAAGTTTTTTCATATGGTGTAACAGAAGAAAAACTTTCACCAATTGTTGTCTGTGTGCTTGCCTTTATTTTCTCTGCCTTCATGGGAGTAGCTCGTGGTGTTTTAGATTGTAAGAAAACAGCATACAGTTCCTTGTGGTTGTGTTCGAGGTGGCTGTGCAGATTTGTAGTGTTTCCTCGCGACGTAGCCACAATTTTTCGGCATGACTTGCAAAGTACTTGCGTCTATGACTCATCCTGTCTCCTAAAGCCATAGTACTCCCAAATTTCTGAGGTGCGCTGTTTTTTAGACACAAGTTGTTCGTTACAGTCGTCTTCCCGTGTCCTGCCATGTTGTGTTGTGGCGCTGGTAGCAAAAATGCTATTTGGGATGGGGGGAGAGGGCTTCAAGGTCACGCTCAACTGGTCACAAGAAAACGTCTATGCATGCAAAAAGCATGATTTATACATCTAAATAATCATAAAATTATTGCGCAACTTTGCGATATGGATATCGCACTTACCATTATTGCAAAAACGATTTTTTTTTATATATCGTGCAGCCCTAATGGTGTCTGTTATTGATGCTGTGTGGAGTTTTAAAAATGTGATCATTGTGTTGATTGACCCTGGAAGCAAGAACCAAAGTTTCCTGTTCAGAGGTGCTGGAAGTGTTTATCTGAACTACTCCACACTGACAGCAACTGCACTGTGTTATCAAACAGTTTAATAATAAAACTCTGACAGAGGACTCAGTCATTCCATCATTTCAGTCCAGAGACATAATTCCATGTATAGAGATCATTCATGATCTAAAGAAAGCGCACGTACAGAGTTAGAGAGTATAGAAGTAATGTGTTCAACTGCATTCCACTATTAACATGTTGGGTTTCACTGATGAGTCAAATCAACAGTACAGTAACCAGCAGTAAAATAAGAATAACATTAAAATCCAAATGTCCTGACAGGTTTGAAGGCTGAAGAGGACAGCAGCTTTATTCAGACAGATTTTACTGGATCCCCATCAAACCTGTCTGTGTGGTGTGTAGAAAAGTACCCAGTGGTGTTTACCATTAGAACTTTGTGATCCTGTATCCACTGTGGAACAACGTGTTCATAGAAATGTTCAGTCATTTGGAGATGCTTGTATCATTCCTGCTGCTGTTTCACGGCTCAAAGACTTCTATTATAAAGCATCATATTCTTTTTGCATCAAACATTCAACTGTTGAGCTGAATTTGTTGGAGACAGCCAGTCCTGGACAAAGTGACAGATGTGTGTTCTCTCATCATCACAGTAGTAACCATTGTCTTTTGTCTCTTTGTTCCTCCAGAGCTCCCACAGTCTTATGTCTGTGAGAATGAGAAGACTGTCGTTGACCATCAGCCCCATGACCAGGAGAGAAACTCCATGGTGGACCATGAGGACCCAGAGCCTCTATGGATTAAAGATCAGCAGGAGGAACTCTGCACCAGTCAGGACCAATCAAACCCAGAGATTTCTCAAATTAAAATGGAACAGGAAGAATTGTGCACCAATCTGCACCAATTAGACCCAGGGTTACTACAAATTAAAGTGGAACAGGATGAACTCTGCTCCAGTCAGGAGGAAGAGTTAATTGGATTGAAACAGGAGACTGATACCTTTGAGGTGACTCCTGCTGATGAGGAAAGTGACCACAGTGAACCAAAACCAAACAGTGATCAGCTCCTGTTTCACATCTCTTGTGTAGCTGAGAGCCCAGATCAGGAAGGATGCAAGGATGTAGACTCAGGATCAACTAGATGTATCGAGCTGAAACCAAGACATCAGAGTAACAACAGTCACAGTAATGATGTAGACAATGCTCCAACATCAGCGACACAGTGTGATAATGACAAGGCAAGAAAATCTGCAACATGCGAGGTCTGTGGAAAAGCTTTTAGTTGTAAATCAGATTTAATCAGACATCACAGAACCCACACAGGTGAGAAGCCATATTCTTGTGAAACCTGTGGAAAAAGCTTCAGTCAACAGACCTATTTGACTGTCCACATGAGATGTCACACAGGTGAGAAGCCATATTCTGGTGGAACCTGTGGAAAAAGCTTTAGTCGACGGACCTCTTTGACTGACCACATGAGACGTCACACAGGTGAGAAACCATATGTTTGTCACATTTGTGGAAAAAGATTTTCTGGTTCATCAGCACATAATAGGCACATGGCACTTCACAAAATGGGAAAGCCATATTCTTGTGGAACCTGTGGAAAAAGCTTCAGTCAACAGACCTATTTGACTGTCCACATGAGATGTCACACAGGTGAGAAGCCATATTCTGGTGGAACCTGTGGAAAAAGCTTCAACTGTAGTTATCGATTAAAAGCCCACATGAGAATCCACACAGCTGAAAAGTCCTGATCCTGAAACATCTGTGGAAAACATAATGTCAGAACTAAGGTTGAAACAACATGGATGAGTTGGTACAGGTTAAAAGTAAATGTTTTAGATTTAAAGCACCTTTAGTCTGTGCTTCAACAACAATTGTGAGGAAGTATGTCAGCAATCCTTGATGATTAGACCAGATGGAGTCTGGACTGTGGTGGTGGAGCAGGCAGAAGAACCAAACTGAATGTCTGGATGGATATGGTATTGGTACAGACTGCTACATTTCTGCTATCATGACATCCTTCATCAGCAGAGCACTGATTGGAGATAATGTGAAGCTGTTTGGAACATTTTCACTTTCTACTGAGAGAACATGGCTGTTCAGGTGTGAACATACTGCTGGAATCCACTCAGCTTGAGCTCTGCTGTCTTTCAAGTAAAAGGAGGCAACGAGATACAGAGACATTGTGACAGTAGAACACAACAGAGTGTGTCACTGCAGCAGAGGAGATCTGGACGTGAAATAAAGTTGTAATAAAACGTCTACAGCTCCATGACTGCTTCATGAAATGTTTTGAATGTTTTCAAACAGATGAACATTTACAAGTTGTTTCATAATTAATGTAACATTGAAGAGCCCCAGCAAGAATAACTCTGAGTCAGATATCAAAGACATAACCAACGTTATTATGTTTTCAAGCAACAGACACATGGTTTTACTAGTAGTAGCTGATACACTCCTGCAAATGTCAAAACCAGAAATGTTAAAAACAGGTGAAGCTGTGCTGCAGTTTCTGCTGGTCAGATAAAGGTCTTATGCTATTTATTTCTTCTATTGTCACCACATAGGTCATCTGTGTGATTTGTTAGTAGGATCTCATTGTGTCGTCATACAGCACATTGAACCCTTGTATTGTCTGAACGTCCTGAACACTCCTCCTGTCCTCAGGGTCAGAAATGACCTGCCTCCACTGAGCCTCTAAAATAGAGCAGCTTAATGGAATTTTTAACCAAAAATCTATTTTACATGAAGAAACAACCTGTCATGCGTCACACACTTTGTGAATGCCTGTTTTTGCTTCCTCAGAGGGTAGAAAGACTGTATTTAATCAGTGAACACCATTCGTTTTTATACCATTGTTCATGCTGTAACTGTTTTCTTTCTATAAGTAGAGGTTTGTTATCACTATTATTGCTGCTAAAGGTACTGCATAGGTGTAAACATTTCTTGTTTTGCAAGAGATAATACTTCTGTAGCCTAATAAAGTACCAGAAATGTGCAGAAGTGAACTTGAAATGCATTTTTGAAGGGAAACAACAGTGTACTGTATACTGTACAATGGAATATAAAACTACAAAACTCAACTACCAGATACTAGTACTCTCTCATTTTTTGGGTCATTGCTCCCACCCGAAAGATTCATAACCTACATCAATCATAAGAACAGAAAAAATAACAGATTCAAGCAAAATATTCCAACATATTAAGCTCTAATTAACACATGGAGGACAGACTGCAACTGTATTTGTCACACGTGCAGCACACAGTATTTGTTTTACAGTCCTTCTTGTTACTCCTGGATGACTAAATAAAATCTGATCTCTGACCTGCTGGGTACTGAAACCTGAAAACTGCCCTCATGGCTTCAGCAATATCAGATTAGTCCATATTAATTTGAAAATCTGCAAATATGACAATCTCAACAGTCCAGAAGTAGCCAGGGTGTAGAATCTTGACCCCACTATGTATTATGCTAGTTATTTAATGTTTTGTAACCTCGGTCACTTTTCCATGGGGGTCAATTTTCTATCTGACACCGGGTAAAAAATGACCTGAAGACAGTCTTTGTACCCTGGTGGTGTACAGCTTTGATGAAAATATAAACAAAAACAATGTTTCACTTTTTCTAATGTTGGGGTCACTTGAGGAAAAGTGATCAAATTTCAAGTTGAAAAAGGTCATTTAGGGGCCGTTCTATGCTATTAAACATGGTGGCCTGGTTCATTTTGACCCGAAGACAGCACTAAGGTTCAAACAACAGCAAATCAGTAAAAGTATTTTCCAGTTGAGTATGCTAAGAATTTACCTCAAGTTTAAATAATGAGTCCACAGTATTATTAGTTATTTAAAGAAATGCATGACCAGAATTAGCAACAAAAATGACTAAAATGAGACACAAAATGAACATCTCATTTGGATCATTTTGTACATTTCAGTCTGTTTTTAGGAAAAAAAGTGTCATAAATCAGACTGTAAATGATCTATGAACAAAGCTCTCTGTAAAAACCCTCAGAATGTTTCATGACTGTAAGAGAAGATTTCTGGATCATTTTGTGTCTCATTTGTGTCATTATGTGTTTTGTTTTGGTCAGTTTACGTCTTTCTGTCTGGTTATAAACATTTTGCATCTTTTCATGTTATTTTTTTTCTTCCATTTTGGTCATTTTGTGCCTTAATTTTGACCATTTTGTGGTTCATTTTGGTCATTTTGTGTGTTTTTAAGTTTATTTCTGTTTAAAATTGTTCATCTTGTTAGTTCTTTTGGTCAGTTCACGTCTATTTCATCATTCTGTGACTCAGTGGCCATTTCTGTTTCAGTTCTCATCTCATTTTAAGTCTGAATTGCTCATTTTAGTCATTTTGCATCACTTTAAGGTTGTTTATTTCATTTTCTACATTTTGTGTCTCATTTTCATCATTTTTGCTTAATTTTAGTCCCATTTCGGACACTTTTATCTTTTTGTTTCACATTTGATGTCCCTTTTCTAATTTTATGGCTCATTGTGGTATTTTTCTGTCTTGGTCGGATGTTTTATGTTCCATTTTGGTCATTCTGTGTCCCATTTGAACTGTCCCATAACATTGTTGGACCGTTCAGTAAACTCTGTTTGGGTCTTTTTCTCACCACTGAAAAATTTTGTCCATTTTTGTCTCATTTTGGTCATTTTATAGATTAGATTAGATCCAACTTTACTGTCATTGCACAGAGAACAAGTACTAAGACAGGAAATGCATTTTTTAAAAGTCCATTGTGATGTCAGAGAGAAGAACTAACAACTGTTACCACATTCCATATTCTGAAGAAAAACATGGAAACACTTGAGAAAGTCAGTTTAACACACAAAGCTTGGAGATATTGGAGAGTTGTGGTGAAGATTTCAAGTGTGGAACTTGTGAAGACATTGTGAGCAAAGACTGTGACAGAAAAATGAAGCCTCCTCAGCCAGATAGGAAACATTCAGGTAAGACAGAAGTCCAGACAACGAGCTGCAACTCAGCTCCAGATATCAAACTACACACTGACATGTTAGACTGAAGTTTTCACAACACTGACAAGCTAACATTTGCTCATTTTGTGCCTTATTTTGATCAGTTTGCATCCTTAGGGTTGTTAGTGGATAAAATGTTGTCATTTTTCATCTCTCTTTGTTGTTTTTGTTCCATTTTGGTGACTTAAAGGCTGTTTTTGTTGAATTTGGTCATTTTGTGTCTCATTGAGGCTCATTTTCATCATTTTGTGTCTAACCTTGGTCACTTTTTGTGTTTAGGATTGTTTTTACTCGCCATTTTTCGTGCTTTCAAAGTTTTTTGTTCCATTGTGAACATTTTGTGTCTCATTTAGATCATTTTTTTTTTGTATCATTGTGGACATTTTGCGTCTGTTTAAGGTTTTTCTGTTTCATTTTATGTCTCATTTTGTTCATTTCAGTCTGTTTTTAGGGGAAAAAAGTGTCATAAATCAGACTGTAAATGATATATGAACAAACCTCTCTGTAAATATATATCTGACCATTGTGATAGGGATAAATAGAAGTTCCAATCTGTTGATTTTAATTGCAGGATAATGCTTTATCAAAATATATTTCAACAGGGAAATAGCAATAGCCATTAAATCATCAGACAATTAATCAATAGTTAGTTAATATTTCAGTGGCTCGTCATGATTCCTAACTGCTGCTATGCTTTCATAGAAGAAGAGTAATAATCACCCACATTATGTAATTTGGAGTGGGAGAGCAGATGGTGTGGCCACATCCAGCTGATCACCTGAAGAACGATGAGCCTCTGAGACTCCAGGGGGAAGCAGAGAGAGTTCAGTCCAGATTTCGATCTGCTTGTGTCCTTTTTTGTTGTTTGGGCCAATAAAAACTTTGTTATAATCCTCTCTGGTGTCATTCCTAATAAACAGATGATATAATGTGTGTTTGTAATGAAGAACTCAGAGTCAGGATTTTTAGTTCTCATTTCATCACTGGAACAGGACTTAAAGACTCACATCAGGATCAAGTGTGGCTGCACAAAAAGCTGTTTTTCACTGGACAATAATGTGTGAAAGTCTGTCAGCAGTTTGGAGATTCACTGCTTCCTCTCTCATTTCACACTTTGTGCAGCTCAAATGCTTTTAGTTCAAGTGAGCATCAGAGGAACACCACATCCTGATTTTCACTCTCAACATTTGACTGGAAAAAGATGCAAACACCACATTTGGCTCCTGGAATAATCACAACTTCCATCTTTGAAGAGGAACAAGTTTACAAGGAATCATTTAGAAGGATTTGACAAAGAAACACATTTAATCCATGAATGTGAAAACATGTTTGTGAGGGACAGATTCATGGAGAGACTCAACTATCTGTTCAACACTGTTTCTGTACCAGGAGGAGACTCTGGAGACTCAGCTCAGCACAGAATCACTGAGGAACCAGAATCCAGGATAGAGAGTTTTAGTGAATGTGGTGTTGAAGGTGTGGAGGTGGATCAGAGAGTCAGAGGAGACTCTGTAGAAGGACAGAGTTCCAGCAGGAACGTCCACATAAACTGAAACTCTGTGAGAGACTGAGGAAGACCTGATGGATGTTTGACTGTGATTGTGCCAGACAGAGCAAGCATCACTATGAGCAACCCTGTCTCCACAAAATTACGTTCTCAGACAACTAAAATGCATTTTTAATCACGTTGCAACAGAAACGTAATTGGTCTGGCGTTACGTTGATCTGTATCGTATTCAAAATGTGTTTGTTGCTTGTTAAATGGATGCTGCAGTCACATGTTTGTGGATACAGCGCGGTGGTGTCATGTCTTCTGTCAAGTACCACAAGAAAAGACAGGAAAATAAATCCTCCCTTTGCAATTTCATCGGGACGAAGTCCTCAGTGTGTTTTAATAATAATTCTCCTGCGCGGTGTTTTATTCTGACAGTGACATGAAACAAGAAAACTGGAATTAGTGTTGATTCAGTCTCCCTCGTAGTTTTCCCCTCGCTGTCATGTCATTCATACTTTAACACTGCCATGGGCCAGATCGGCCTTTTGGAATAGCCTCGTGGAGACTTCATTCCAGCTGCACGGCAGCAGTTTGGATTTCTGATTTACTTTGTATGTTGCTTACCGGAACGCTTTCATTTAGGACCGGAAGTGCGCGCTTCACTCCGCTTTCGTCGTTCTGTAACCAATCAGAGCGTGGCTAAATATTAAAGCTGTGCTGCAGCGACCAGACAGAACAGCGACACCTAGTGTGTCTGCATTGAAATTACATGTTCCTTCTTGAAAACCAGGGCAGAAAAGTTCACTGTGCCACATTTATTCAACCTTTTCAAAACGCTTTTTGTAATACGTTTTAGATGCAGTTTGCAGATGTTTCTGAAGATGTGTAGTGAATTCTCCTTGTATTATCAGACCACCCCTGACCAAAGTGCACTTCTTCAATATAACGTCTCAATACATGAAGTTTAAAGTTTAACAGCTGTAATGAGCAGCAGCCAGTTCAAAAAGGCGTCTACATTGATGGGTAAAATCAATTCTTCACGCACGTTTAACAGCTTTCTACCAGCATTCCTGTCTTGCATCATCTGCAGTAGCTGCTTTCCACCATCATCATTTTTCATTTTCCTTGTAGCTATCAACTATAACAACCAGTTGACTGAAGCAGCTGGTCCATGAGACGTCCATTTGGTGTTAACACCCCCCCTTTTTGTGACTCACACAGGATCTGAAGTAGAAAGTCTGAGTTAACAAAGAAACCTGACAACCACCATTAACTCTGACTGAGGCTTTAGTTTTTGTCGAGCCGGTGTACACAAAGTAAGCCTGCTTATACTGAACTTGCTTCATAGCAGCCCTCAGAGGAACAAAGTTAGATTTTTGGTGCCACGAAAATGTGAGCCACATTTCTAGATATTATTCATTAAATATTGTCAGCACAAACTGTAGAGTGACTAGGTTTTTCCGAGAACTAATCCTCTGTCACAGAATCCTGTAACATGACACAATGCTGACATTTCTTATTGCTGGGGGGCTTATTATTGAATAAAATCATCTACAAGGCTATATGTATGTACCTCAGTTGCTGAACTCCGAAGGCAAGACAGGGGCTCCCAGAATTCTTCCATTTAATTCTGCTGTTTTAAATGAGATGAAAATAAGATTCTATTAAAAAAATAAAGCAATATACTATTCATACTTGCATGTAATTGTGCAATTATGTAGTGCCCTGCCACAATAAATAAGTTCTTAAGTCAAAGTCAACTTCAAGTATTTGTAAAAATGAATTTAAATGAAGTAAAATGATTTATTGACAGGTAACACACAACACAGTGTGAAGTCAAAGACTTAACAGTGGGAGGGAAGCAATGCTCTATAACCTTAGGTCTGATGAGAAACTTGGAGCTTGGCCGGGCATTTCTCTTTAGAGGTGTTCTGTTTCTCCATCCAGCCTCAGTTGTGATCATGTGGTTATGTGATGAAGACTTTGGACAGCAGGTACAAAAAAGTTTACTGGTGCAATTGAAACCCCTTTCTTTGTGTGGCGTGGAGAGGGAGCTCTAAGAGGAGGGGAATGGAGAATGGGGAAAAATGGCTAGGATTCAAATAAATGTTGCGACAACGCCACCCAGGGGAATTTCACCCCCGGGACATTCAATTCAACATGATCAACCAAGGACCATTAAACACTGAAGGCACACAGGTTCATATTCACTTGGGCAGAGACGCGTTTCCAAAAATATAACAATTTCTTTATTAATTATGGCATTAAATATAAGAAGCAAGCCACCAGTTTAAAATAAAGAATCAGAAGTACTAAACTTAAACAATAAAGGGAGCAGGCTGGCTTACCATGGCGGCAGGCAAACAAAAAGAACCAAAAAGAAGAAAAAAGGGGTCCAAATAATCACACCTGTGACACAACACACCAAGGAAAAAGGGGATCCGTGAACCGCCACCAGGGATTAAACTGCCGCCGAGGCTCATCAAACCTGCACAAAAGAAACAAATAATTAGTACTCCTGATTCAGCAGTGCTGGTGACCAGACCAATATACGCAATTAAAACACACACACACACACACACACACACACACACACACACACACACACACACACACACACACACACACACACACACACACACACACACACACTCACTCCACACAACAGCATTTAAAACACAGGTACAATATGGGGCATAATAATCCTCATAGCCTGAGGCTTTTAACATCAGAAGTACGATGCAGTAACTCTAACACATTGGCGATAAGCCTAATGAAAATACACGCCAACACGGTCAAAAACAGCGAATTGTAGACACTAAAAAGAGAGCCGTAACAAAGAGAGCCGAAACAGTAGTGATGGGACAAATGAATCGAGGCATCGAGGCGTGTCTCGAGTAAAAGTGGGCGTGTCAGATGAAGCTTCGCTTCGAGGCTTGGGTCGCTTCTGAAAAAGTCACGTGACCGATGACAAACGAGGCCTCGGTTTGTGCAGATCACGTGATTGGTTCGTTCAACGTATCGCTGTCCCATAAAAACGTTTCAGATCTCGAGCCACACTGTGGGTGTTGTTGGCGTTTGTGGAGAGAGGAGTGAGAGCGAGTTGTAGTTAGTATTATTCAGTAAGTATTATTAGTTAGTATTATTCGGTGTGAAATAGCAGTAGCTGGAGGAGTAGGAGAAGTGTAGGAAGAGCAGCAGTTTAGATTATTTCCCAACTGCAGTGCTTTGGTGTGAGGCATTATATATATTTTTCTTTTACATTGGTTTATGGGTTGTGTAAAATTATGGGTGTTTGTGTGTCAGTTTTACCATTTGTAAATGTCACTCCTGTATTTGGTGTCTGCACCTTCTGTCACCTTCTTCAGTCATATGGGAACTAGACACTACTTTGACGTGTATGTAAAGAAGCCACTGGGAGCCACAGTTCTACAGCAGGGCCTGCAAAGCATGTGTTAGTTTCTGTGTTACCTATTCTGAAAGACAACATGTGTAAGTGAAATATGTACAAAAGTTTTATTTATTATTAATAAAATGAGCTGTAAATTATACACTGGTGTTGGGTAATGATTAATTCATGTGATGGTGCATATATATATATATATATTTATATTTATATTGTGGTGACAGTGATTTTACAAGAAAACACTGTAAGAACATTCACATTCCTGCCAGTTCCATGTTTGTTGGTTGTATCACAAATACTCTCTCACAGACGGAGCAAGGAAGAAAGAGGAAGTCCTCACCTGTGTGGGAGTATTTTGAGTTGACTGCTCATAATAAGGTTTTTATGTGGGAAAACTCATAATATATTGGATACCTGCCATATATTGAACTATCAGTCCTAATATGTATGATTTTATTAAAGGTGAGGTGTTCCAAGGAGCTGGAGAAATATTGTCCAAAAAAAAGAAACCACCTAAATCCCAGCTCTGTGGAAAAATTCTCATATTTTTGAATAATATCAAATAAAATGCTGTCCCTACTTTAGTTTTGCAATGATACCACAAGCACAGTCACAAAACAAAAAGAAGCACAAGCACATTTTATTTATGTCGCCCTTATTACAATTAAAAGTATTTAAACACTTTACAGAGATCCAGAACCTGACCTCAATCAAGCAGTCAAACTACAGATCTCAAATCTCTCCCCATTTGTTTCCACTTTCCTCTCTATCTCTGCTGTCAGGAAAAACAGACACTATATTAAGTATATTACATGTTTATTGGCATTATCATTTAAACACAATTCAAAGCTTCACATAGCAAAGCCAGTGTGTCATTATAGGCACTCTGCCTGTTTTACTTTTATTTGTCCACTTGATGGCGCAGTAGAGCAAATGAAGCACCATGAAGCTTCGAACCATGAGTGAACCAACTGGATGGAAAGCCTCAGTGCTTCATGAAGCTTCATCTTGCCATCACTACGAAACAGCAGGCCCGGCGAAAAGAAAGAGGTCACAAAAGAAACGAAACAGCAGCCAGTCCAGGGAACGATGGCGTCCAGTGAACCACGCGTTTAGCTGCAACCTAATAAAGGTAAACAATTGAGCATAATTATCATTAAATAACATCACCTGGGCTTCATTGATCACTTCATCATTGGAGCGATACATACCCGGTTAGCCGTGGCGCAGCGTAGCAGCAATGCAGGCGGAGGCAATCCAACGAAAACAGCAGCAAATAGACTGCAGCAACCACACAACAACACATGAGTTAACACATCAGATCACATAATACGGACCACGTAGCTTACCCTGTCGTCACAGAAGCACCCACGGCACGCTGAACGGAGCGACCCGTCTCCCAGCGTCACTAAACAAAGTAAAGCAGGCTGTCACTAAATGCACCGCACATCACATAAAGATGGAAGGGAAAAATAGTGATGTTACAGTCGAGCCAGTTTGCTCGACACAGTGCCGAGCGTTTGAAGCGAAAGTGTTCCGAGACGGTGTTTCGATCCCTTCTTTTGAGAGACGTTAGGGAGAGTATACATTTAGTTAGAATTTAGTTTAGATATATCTAGTTGCATTTCATACATTAAATAACACACAGATACATATGCATAGATTCACTCATACACAACACACATTCATTCACAGAAACACATATACATATATGCACACAAACATACATATATAATGTTTGCTAGTTAGCTAGACTGCAAGATTGTCTTAAGGACATTAAAACCTGGATGACTTTTAACTTCCTACTGCTAAATTCAGACAAAACTGAAGTCATTGTATTTGGCCCCAAACATCTTAGAAACTCGCTTTCAAAGCAAATAGTTACTCTGGATGGCATCACATTGGCCTCCAGTACTACTGTGAGGAATCTTGGAGTTATTTTTGACCAGGACATGTCCTTTAACTCACACATAAAGCAAGTCTGTAGGACTTCCTTTTTTCACCTGCGTAATATTGTAAAAATCAGGAACATTCTGTCTCAGAGTGATGCAGAAAAAGTAGTTCATGCTTTTGTTACTTCCAGGCTTTTCTATTGCAATTCCTTATTATCGGGTTGTCCAAATAGCTCTCTTAACCATCTACAGTTGATCCAAAACGCAGCTGCGAGAGTACTGACAGGAGTTAGCAAAAGAGATCATATTTCCCCTATACTTGCTTCTCTTCACTGGCTTCCTGTTAAATCCAGAATAGAATTTAAAATCCTTCTTCTGACATATAAAGCTCTTAATAACCAATCTCCATCATATCTTAAAGATCTGATAGTACCTTATTATCCTAGTAGAACTCTTCGCTCTCAAACGGCAGGCTTACTTGTTGTTCCTAGAATTTCTAAAAGTAGAATGGGAGGCAGAGCCTTCAGTTATCAGGCGCCTCTCTTGTGGAACCTGCTCCCAGTTTGGGTTCGGGAGGCAGACACCCTCTCTATCTTTAAGACCAGGCTTAAAACGTTCCTTTTTGACAAATCTTATAGTTGGGGCTGACTGGGTGACCCACAGGGGTTCGGCTTGTGTCTTCATTGCACAGCTGACTCCCTCTTGGACGTCCCTTCGTTCTGCCCCTAGTCATGCTGCTATAGGCCTAGGCTGCTGGGGGACTTTTCTTGACGCACTGAGCCCTTCTCTATCTACCTTTACATTTAATATGTATACCGTTATTGCAGTACATTCACTCTGTTTCCCCCTGTGCTATTTCTCCGAGTGTCCCTGGTCCCAGAGCTGGATGCTTCAGATCTGCGGTCGATGTTCCACCAGCTGGTCCAGTCTCCATCATGTCCACTGTGGGATGCTGCTGCTGACCTTCCTCCAGCCCTCTGCTTCCAACTCCCCTTTTTCCACCAGTCAACTCTGCATTGCCTTCACTATACTGTTATGCTAACTTGAATTTTACTGCTAGCTATATATGGAGTATGTTTAATGTCAGAGCCGTACATCATAAGAGTAAACTATGAGTCAGTTTTCAATGTTAGCTTATACTTTGTCTGTGTCACATATCCTGTCATGCATGTATCCAAATGTGTGTTGTGTTTTCCTTGCTTTCCCACCCCTCCCTCTTCTCCCATCCCTCCCCCTTGCCCTCCTCTGTCCTTCTCAACCTGCCCGGCCAGCAGGCAGATGGGTCCCCCCTATATAGAGCCGGGTTCTGCTCGAGGTTTCTTCCCTGTTAAAAGGGTGTTTTCCTTGCCACTGTCGCCTTTGGGCTTGCTCTGGGGGTCAGGCATATGGGTTCTGTAAAGCGTCTTGAGACGATTTGATTGTAATTGACGCTATATAAATAAAATTGAATTGAATTGTTTTAAAACATTTATTGCAAGTACAAAGCAGTGTGAGACAAGCAATCTTGAGGCTTTTTCATTTTTTTCCACTTGGATGCAGTTCTGACACAGGACCAGCAGATGTCACTCTTCTGGTTGTGTCAAATGCTTCGAAGCAATGTGTCATTCTTGAAGCAGATGTGTCAAAGTGGTTCATTGCTTCATGAAGCTTCAATTTCACCATCACTAGGAAAAAGCCCATTACCTGTACCAACGATGTTATGTATGCCCCGATCGATCACGCCAGATCCAGCCCGCTTGGCTGCAGTTACCACCACAGGGAGAGCTCAAGAGAAAGTATGAGACCGAGGTAAAGCCACCTACCTGTGTATATATATGCAGCGGCGCCGGATGCCGCCCCGCTGTCGCAGCGACGATTGAAATAGCGCAGTGCCACACAGTGGCTAGGAGGGAGAAACCATCCGGCCACATCTGCACAAGTAAAATGTGGTAACTGCAAGCTGTTTCTTCTGAGATCCGTTTATGATGTGCTGTATTGTTTTATGATGACCAATTTTAAGATTGTGTCAAATTTTCAGGGTGTCTGAAAACTTTTTTCCCCTCACTGTATCTGTTAAAGCATGAAAATGTGCCGTTATAAAAATGCCACTATCTCCAGACACATACAGTGCCTTGTGAAAGTATTCGGCCCCCTTGAACTTTTCAACCTTTCGCCACATTTCAGGCTTCAAACATAAAGATATAAAATTTTAATTTTTTGTCAAGAATCAACAACAATAGGGACACAATCGTGAAGTGGAACGAAATTTATTGGATATTTTACACTTTTTTAACAAATAAAAACCTGAAAAGTGGGGTGTGCAATATTATTCGGCCCCCTTGCATTAATACTTTGTAGCGCCACCTTTTGCTGCAATTACAGCTGCAAGTCACTTGGGGTATGTCTCTATCAGTTTTGCACATCCAGAGACTGAAATTCTTGCCCAGTCTTCCTTGCAAAACAGCTGGAGCTCAGTGAGGTTGGATGGAGAGCGTTTGTGAACAGCAGTCTTCAGCTCTGCCCACAGATTCTCGATTGGATTCAGGTCTGGACTTTGACTTGGCCATTCTAACACCTGGATACGTTTATTTGTGAACCATTCCATTGTAGATTTGACTTTATGTTTTGGATCATTGTCCTGTTGGAAGATAAATCTCCGTCCCAGTCTCAGGTCTTTTGTAGACTCCAACATGTTTTCTTCCAGAATGGTCCTGTATTTGGCTCCATTCATCTTCCCATCAATTTTAACCATCTTCCCTGTCCCTGCTGAAGAAAAGCCGGCCCAAACCATGAGGCTGCCACCACCATATTTGACAGTGGGGATGGTGTGTTCAGGGTGATGAGCTGTGTTGCTTTTACGCCAAACATATCGTTTTGCATTGTGGCCAAAAAGTTGGATTTTGGTTTCATCTGACCAGAGCACCTTCTTCCACATGTTTGGTGTGTCTCCCAGGTGGCTTGTGGCAAACTTCAAACCAGACTTTTTATGGATATCTTTGAGAAATGGCTTTCTTCTTGCCACTCTTCCATAAAGGCCAGATTTGTGCAGTGTACGACTGATTGTTGTCCTATGGACAGACTCTCCCACCTCAGCTGTAGATCTCTGCTGTTCATCCAGAGTGATCATGGGCCTCTTGGCTGCATCTCTGATCAGTCTTCTCCTTGTTCGAGGTGAAAGTTTAGAGGGACGGCCGGGTCTTGGTAGATTTGCAGTGGTCTGATACTCCTTCCATTTCAATATGATTGCTTGCACAGTGCTGCTTGAGATGTTTAAAACTTGGGAAATCTTTTTTTATCCAAATCTGGCTTTAAACTTCTCCACAACAGTATCTCGGACCTGCCTGGTGTGTTCCTTGGTCTTCATGATGCTCTCTGCACTTTAAACAGAACCCTGAGACTATCACAGAGCAGGTGCATTTATACGGAGACTTGATTACACACAGGTGGATTCTATTTATCATCATCAGTCATTTAGGACAACATTGGATCATTCAGAGATCCTCACTGAACTTCTGGAGTGAGTTTGCTGCACTGAAAGTAAAGGGGCCCAATAATATTGCACGCCCCACTTTTCAGGTTTTTATTTGTTAACCCTTTAAGTCCCCCCATTGTACAAGTCCGCCAGGACATATTTTTACATTTTTACATGCTGTAGTGCCATTTTTTGGAGTATTTTTATTTGCTTTACATCAAAATGACCCTGATATCCCAAATTTTAATAATATGTATTTAGTTATGTCTTAACTACTACAATAAATTGCTTAAAAGTGCAATACACCTTAAAACAATGAAAATCGTTTTTGTTTTTTTCACAAATATTTCAAAATACAGAAATTGCATAGCTAGATCCCTCAGTTTTGTGAATGTAAAAAAGTTGCACAATATCCTTTAGAACCACAGGAAATTTATTTGGAGTCTGTACATCACTTGCTTTTTGAGATATGGTCAATTTTGTAAACTGAAAATCCCCCGAAAATAAAGAACAATGCAAAATTTGCAAAGACACAACATTGGTATCAAAAGAAACTGTTTAAAATAGTGCAATCAAATTTCTAATTGTGCCAGATACTTATGAACACATATATTTTATGTACAAAACCATGATAAGACCATAAAGAGTGCATTTGAAAATAAAAGAAAATCTTTTTTACTGAGTTCAATCAGAAACAGTGTTTTGAGGGCTGCCTGGTCCAAGTACTTGGACAGTTTGATGGAGAAGGGTTGTCCACATATTCTAACAGAGGTGGCTGGACATCTGGCCTCCTTTTAGGCAGGAAATGTGGCAGAGAAGGTAAGCTGTCAGGGTCCTTCTCAGTTTTCCAGCCATCTGTAGGAAGTGCCTCTGGCCAAGAGCGCTCGCTGGTGGAGCGGCTGCTGCAACCTCTCCTGGCTGGAGCCAGGGCTCTGCCTCTCCCTCTGGCTCTCGCTCGGGTACCAGGAGAGCAGGAGACCTCCATTCTCTCCTCTTCCTCCTCCTCGTCCTCCTAATACTTCTTTCCAACATTGTCAACACTGCACACAGAAAAAGTTTTGCGTTACGTTAGATGTTTGCAGCGCATGACTTGTAAAAATGATGCGTATTTTGCGCAGTATGCTTTCGGCGGCGTTACATGTATATCACGTTTTTTTTTTTTTTTTTTTTTACTTTTTTCCAACTCAAAACAAGCAACTTCTCATGAATATATACTTACATGTCATTGGAATGATCAATTCCTTCGATACGGTTGGCTGCATCCGCGCTGGTGACAGAATTGAGGCCAGATGGGTGGCTGGATGCTTCATCCAACGCTGTAAGTTGATGGAGAACTACGCGGCAGATGTAAAATAATTTGGCGCAACCAAGTTTTTGTGGCTCCATAACTGTGTGATAGTGGGTCAAAGGTGTGTTTGATGGATGTCTGGTGTGTGTGGGCTGTGTGTCTGAGTGTTTTTGTAAAATAAAGTAGGGGTGAAACCGAGGGAGAGAGTGCACCCCTGTGCAGGCTGTTTTTCGGGTTTGGCGGAAAAACTACAATTCCCGGCAAACACGTCACTTCCTGTTATTGGGGACGGGAGCCTCTCAGGTATGGACACGTAAGAATCATGTGACAGGTTGTGGCCACACCGTGATCACGTTTATTTCAACTGAGAAGCCCTGCAAAAACCCGCGGTCTCTGTTTATATAGATTTACGCCGTGTGCGCTTTATTGTGTATTTTTACAAACCCATCACTGCAACGAGAAAACACTCTGAGACCTGGTAAATATGTGAAATGATAGACTGACTCCCCAGATTTTATATGCAAAAAGAATTATTGATCTATCTTATCTGGTTTCAAATCGACAGCCAATCAAAAATCAATATGCAAAACGTAGCGCCGGCGCTACGTGGGGCCTTAAAGGGTTAAAAAAGTTTAAAATATCCAATAAATTTCATTCCACTGCCACAGCCGAATGGTTTCTCCACAGTGTGAATACGTTTGTGAATTCTTAGCTTTGTTGCTGTGATAAAAGTCTTGCCACACTGCTCACAACTGAGTGATTCATCTCTTTTTGCTGTTGTTGCTGAACCATCTTTATCGTCCTCAGAGGTCCCACATCCCACTCCATCGTTGTGTTTACATTTCTGAAGCAAAAGACAAAGATAAAAACAGAGGCAGTGATGGAAGAGCAATCACGAAAAAACTGAACCTAAAAGTCTCAATTCCATGTAGTTGGACATGAGGCTGAAACAAGATCAAGAATCTGCAGACATGCTAGCAGCTTTGTCATTAGAAACCTAGAAACGTGTCAACAGCACACTCACAATGTCAACAAAACTATTTTCACAGGCCGATAGTTTTCAGCTTTCTGCACGGTAGTTTTAGAATATTGGGTCGTAAAATCTGTCGATCACCGTGAAAAGCAAAGCAGAGCTGGGACTGATGGGATTGTACCACCAGGATCTCTTGATCCCCAGACTTTCCGTTAAGTTACATTACTGGAGAAATGTACAATATGAAAAGCATAAAACATCAATGTCGAGATTTAGGTCTTAATGGCAGCAGGGTCAATTCAGACCACCAACACTTTCTAGTTTCTCCTAGGGGATCAGACGTTGATACCAGTCCAGAAAAGATCTGTAATTCT
The DNA here is from genome assembly GCF_021347895.1 of Acanthochromis polyacanthus. Taxonomy (NCBI): domain Eukaryota; kingdom Metazoa; phylum Chordata; class Actinopteri; family Pomacentridae; genus Acanthochromis; species Acanthochromis polyacanthus. The sequence continues at coordinate 1,947,972 of NC_067134.1, read as the reverse complement.
GCCACTGAATTCTGGATTTGACACGAACCACCTGGGCATTTGTTGTGCAGCAGTTACACAAGCGTTCACCATCAAACAACAAAAGCAACAAAACAGTAAAACAGTTAAAGGAATAGCAATGATTAAAGGAAATGTTTTAAAAATGTAAAAAAAAAAAAAAAAAAAAACACAGTAAAACAATTACAAGCAAAATAAAAGCCATTTAAAGAAAAATCTAACAAAACATAAGAGACAGGGACATCGACAGCAATCTTGGTCTGCTATGGCCATGTTGTTGCTTTCAAAAAACAAGACGTCCAAAACAGTCCGATTCGTCTTTTGAAGAGGAGGTTTACGACTCACTAATTTAATAGGCACACGCGAAGATCTACCATGATTCTAAAAACAAGTTTGAGATTTATTTATGTAAACACAAGTTAAGTATTCTCCGTTGCTGACTTTCTCAGAACTCAAAAATAACGTAATTTAGTGGTTGATAAACGGTCTCACTCCTTCAACACAAAAAGCAGAGTCCTCAAAGCAACAGCTGATCGCTCTCCCTTAATCAAGGGAGTGGGACGGCTCAACAAGTGGGAGGCAGGTGAGCAGTTAATAATAATCAGAATTAGCAAAATGATCAAAATAACTTGAATAATCATTATCATCTCAATAATAATAATTTGATAGATCATCAATTAATAGAAATAGGATCCAAAATGGTCATTTAATCAGACGTAGTAAAAGTTTTCAATAACGGCAACCGATGTAATCAGGTACAGGACTTTTCTTTGGGGGCAGCACAGTTGAGTAGTGGTTAGCACTTTCGCCTTGCAGCAAGAAGATCCCTGGTTCAAGTCCCGGTCTGGGCCTGGGATCTTTCTGCATGGAGTTAGCATGTTCTCCCTGTGCATGCGTGGGTTTTCTCCGGGTGCTTCGGCTTCCTCCCACAGTCCAAAAAATATGCTGAGGTTGATTGTTTACTCTAAATTGGCCGTAGGTGCGAATGTGAATGTCTGTATATGTAGCCCTGTGACAGACTGGCGACCTGTCCAGGGTGTCCCCTGCCTTCACCAGAGTCAGCTGGGATAGGCTCCAGCACCCCCGCGACCCTAGTGAGGATTAAGCGGTGTATAGAGAATGGATGGATGGACTTTTCTTTGGTCTGCACTGTTTGAGACACCAGATTACATTGCCCACATCAAGAAAGGGATTCTGTGGAGAGGCTGACATGAGACAGTTTTTAGTCTCAGCATGTTTAGCCCTAAAATCATGGGAGTCAAACCTGACATAAAAACTGTTTAGACTTTGAGCCAGCTCTAAATCACAATTATAACCACTGAGCTGAACTCTCTCATTGACACATTAATTAGTGATCAGTGATCAGATTCATGCCGTCCCAGACTGAACTGAGGTTGTTCATTTTGAGCTGAGACTCAAGTTTGTCTTTGTATTGTCTTTTGTGGGTCCTGATCTCCTACTTCAGTTCCTTCTGTCGGTTATACAGATTTAGTGCATTTCCTTCTCTGAAGACTGTTTTCTTTCTGTACAGTAGGTCTTTAAGCTTCTTAGAAAGCCATGGCTTAGTGTTTGGATGTAGTTTTACAGTTTTTTTCAGGAATAACACTGATTTCACAGTCTGTGACGCAGCTGCTCACAACATCAGTCGGTTCATCAATATCAGCTGAGGACTCCTTAAACACGTCCCAGTCAGTAACCTCCAGACATCCCTGCAGAGTGTGACAAACTTTCACTCTGATGTTCTGCACTTTGCCTTGCTTCAGTACAGTGGTAGACAGGGATAAGGAGGATGCAGTTGTGGTCAGAGGAACCCAGAGGAGAAGCACCTTTCACATTGTTGTAACAGATCAAAGATTTTGTCACATCTAATGGGGCATGTGATGTACTGATGGAAGTCTCTCAGTGTGTGTTTTAGTGTGCAGTGGTCTCTGGATGACCTGATGGATAAGCCCACAGGTATTTATTTCACTGGCCTTTGGATGGATATAGACAAGTTTCACAAATATCTGGGGAAACTTCTGAATATGGAGGGCACAGTGAAACAGAAAGCAGTTCTAAGTCAGTAGTGCACAGTTTCTCCAGGACAGTGTCAGATTTACACCAGCGCTGTCCTTGTCCATTTGGAAGACCCACTTGTGCCCAAGCTTTCATTTGCTGGCTGATGTTGCTTCAATATTTCCACATAATGTTCTATCCTCTTGATGCCATCTATTTTGTGAAGTGCACCAGTCCCTCCTGCAGCAAAAACACTCCCCCAACATGGTGCTGCCACCCCCATGCTTCATAGTTGGGATGGTGTACTCAGGCCAGCATCTTCACAAGGTCATTTGCTTTTGTTCTGGGGTTGATGAGCACATTTCCCTCCAAAACAATCCTAACCTTAACCAATCTCCATCTTGAGCAGTAGGATGGCTTGACATTCCCATGGTGTTGATCTGTGCATGTAATTATTTGGACAGATAAACCTCAAATCACAGCAATCTGGAAATTGCACCCAAGGATGAACCACACCTGTGGAGGCCCACAAATGTCTTCCTGATGTCTTGGCTGATTTCTTTAGATTTTTTAATGTCGTCACACAAGGAAGCAGTGTGTTTGAGGTGTGCCTGAAAATACATCTTAACCCTTTACGCTTCAGTGCGTAGTTGGTGTACCGCCGGCGGTACACTTACTAATTTGCATAGGAATTTCAAGAATGTCCGACGGCTGCAAACGCGATTATACAAACACTATACGCCGATGGAAAGCTTAGATTCTCATGAATCCGCCGGTATAAACCACTTTCAGATGTGATTACCACAGCGGGTGAGAAAAACACATTTGTCCGACAAAAATAAATATTCATCCATCCGTTCTCTATACACGGCTTCAACGCACACAGGGCGACTCACATTTCCGGGTTCATTATTACACACAGAAAAAAAGATTCCTCAAAAAACGGCCATAATCCAACCTTTTACATCCAGACAACACAAGCCAGTAAACTATTTTGTCCAAAACATGTCCTGAAGTCGGTATAAAATCCACGAATCGGTCGTTTTCAAGGAAATGCACCTCGCGATGTGCGTCCAATATTCCCTGTATTTTTCATCATTTTTTTTAATTTAAAAATAGAATATTAGCGATTTTTTGTACTGAAAACGGCTGGAATTGACTGCAGCTTAAAGGGTTAATCTATCAAAAGCTTTCAAAGCCAGGACATCATTATCTTGAAGGTATAGTCTTAGTGGATGCAAACTTCTGATTGTGAAGAAAGTAATAAAAATTCTCTAAAAAAATAAATAAAATAAATCTCTCTTTCGTTATTCTGACATTTAAAGATAATTTTGGTCATCTTAACTGACATAAAACAGGAGAAGCATTGCCAGATTTAATGTCAGATTGTGTAAATTAAAAAAGGGTTATGTGTCATTTATACAGTGTAAGTAAACTTCTGGGTTCAACTGTCTGAATTTCTTGAGAAGGTAAAGGCTGGTAAACTCACAATGCTCAAAAGTATTATTCTCTACCAAAGAAAATGCTGCTCTTTACCTTCCTGAACAACTTGCTTGAAAAACAATACATTTCTTCTGTTACTTATCTTCATCACCATGCAAGACATTTTCAGAAAGTATGATCAGCAGCTAGTTCAGCCTCAAACAAAAAACAAGCAGCTTCCTAGCAGTCCACCATTATATCCTCAGTACAGCTGCTTCTGCAGAGCTACATCTCTCCAGCCAACGTCACCTGGCTTTGGTCGGCCCATCTAACCAACTGGAGCAACTTTAGACATTTTAAACAACAAATGAATGATAATAATGTTACAGTGGTATGTTTCTCACTTTTTGTGAAGAATCCATGTTTCCTCCGTTGTTGAGCTCAGACTAAATGGCTGCCAACATTCCTCTGCTCCTCCGTCAGACTCTCCTCTTCCTGCCAATCACATCAAACACATCTTCATTAGGATACCACAAGTGTCAGAGTGTCCCATATGTTCATCAGCCAACACAGAGGACACATTTCAACTCAATAGTTCACTTTTAGCTCTTTTCAGTTTCACCTAAAACTGATACAAATGAACTTAAACTGTTAAAAATAAGGAACATAGACAGAAAACAGACATGCTAAAAGAGAATAAAGAGAACATAAAGATGCTACTGCAGGTGATTCAAGACAGGACTGCTGGTAGAAAACTGTTCATGCTGTAAGTTCGTGAATGTATTTTACTGCTCAGTGTTCTGTTTAAAGGCAGCTCTCACTCCCTGTTCTTTGCACTCTCCCATAGTGTCAAGTGTCCTCCCACTTTCAATGACAGGTGATTCTCATTGATGATTTTTCTCAGTTTGTGCAGTTTCCCCACTTGAAAAAGGATGTTTCATCTACCCAGGGTTTGAGCAGGACTCCACTCATCAATCAGACAGTTGCTTTCTTTCTTTTCCCTCTTTTATTTTGCAGTGGTCGCAAATTCATATCTCTCTGACCGCACTCAGTTCATTCAGTTAAAAACATTCACATCCCATTCATCTCCCCTCTCCTCCGGTGTTCCCCAAGGCTCTGTTCTTGGTCCTGTCCTCTTCATCATTTATCTTCTTCCCCTTGGCCATATATTCCGGAAATATAACATACAGTTTCATTGCTATGTGGACGACACCCAGCTCGAACTCTCCTCCAAACCCACTCCCACCCCACCCCCCCACCTCTGTGTCTGTCTCCAGGAAATCAAATCCTGGTTCTCTTCCAATTTCCTCAAACTGAATAGCGACAAAACTGAGGTTCTCCTCATTGGCTCCAAGTCAGTTCTCACGAAAACCAATAGTTTCACCATCACCATTGACAACTCCACCTTTTCTCCCTCCCTGCAGGTCAAGAGTCTGGGTGTCGTCCTCGATGGCACTCTGTCATTTCAAAGTCACCCGATCTGCATACTTTCATCTCCGTAGCATTAATCGCCTCCGTCCCTCACTCACTCACTCACTCCTGCCAGCACCGCCATTATGGTCCACTCTCTTGTCACCTTCCGCCTCGACTATTGTAATTCACTTCTCTCTGGTCTTCCACTCAAGTCCCTCCATAAACTCCAATTGGTCCAAAATGAATCAGCCCAAATTATCACCAGGACACCCTCTTTCCACCACATCACCCCAGTTCTCCAACAGCTTCACTGGCTTCCAATCACTCACCGTATCATCTATAAAATCATTCTGCTAACCTTCAAGGCCCTCCATAACCTCGCCCCTCCGTACCTCACTGATCTACTGCATATAAACACACCCAGCCGGACTCTCAGATCATCTTCCTCTCTCAGTCTCACCATCCCCCCTGCCCGCATGACCACCATGGGCTCCAGAGCCTTCAGTCGCGCTGCTCGCCTCTGGAACTCCCTCCCACCTGATATCAGAAACATCAACACACTACACATTTTCAAATCCACTCTCAAAACCCACCTGTTCAAACAAGCTTACTCTCTTTGACCTCCAGTCCTCCTTCTGTTTTAAAATTGCAAAATTTTCTTCTTTGAAATTTTAAAATTCTTATGTTTTAAACTGTGTATTTTGAATCTGTTTTTATTCCGTTTCCTCTGTACGGTGACCTTGAGTGTCTTGAAAGACACTTATAAATAAAATGTATTATTATTATACAGAGGTGGCAACTTCCATAAGTCCATACGTTTAGTTGATAGATTAAGGTGAAAAACCTTTAAACAGAACACAAAAGGACAATGTTCGCATTACTGCATTCAGCAAATAGTAACAACCATTCCTCATGGACATTTTCACCACATTGGCAAATGCCACTCCACTCAATTTATGTTTGTCAACCTCAACACCACATAAACTGAAGCGACAAATCAACCCAATACTATACCACACATGAATTTATCTGCATTTTAAAGAGCTGATTTTGAATCACAGTTTAACAAATTACTCTGAGCATTTTTATCAAAAGAAATTTTAACCATTTTATAATTTTTACTTCAAGGTTTTAAAATTATTTAAAGTGCATAAAGTGCTTTTAAAGTGCAATCCTTTCCAGATCCAATAAATAAATAAAGGGCATCGTAAAAACCCACCATTACAAACAGGATGAATTCACTGGTCTTAGCTGGAACCCTCTAATTAGCACCAATTAGCCTGCAATCTTATTTTCAACTGAACAATTACAAAACACACAGAAATTATTGGTAAACAGACAAAGTTGACAGCAAGCCGCTCGTGGCTGACGTCGATCTCCGTGGCTAATGCTAATGCTAACACATACTGCAGTGGCACACATCGGCAGCTTAAACAGTCTTTTAGAGTCTCCAGAATTCTGCTCTTACCGGCTGCAACCCGGATTTTGGAGATGAAAGCAATCCTGCACAGTTTGCCGCAGATCTTGATGCTTTCCCAACAGAAACTCACGGTCACTCTTTGAACGCGGTCATTCATTCTCAGTTCCTCCTCAGTGCTGCGTGTGTCCCCTTTTATGCCGCCGGTGGCAAACCTGCAGCCGCAGATTGTTTCCGCCCCAGCTGAGTGTAGGACCTGTGCGTAAATGCTTCTCCTTTGAGTTCTCAGCTCCTTCCACTTTAACTTGACACTCATTCATAAAACACATCAAAAATAAAAACAGACATTGTGCCAAAGTGTTTTCCTGCAGACATATCAGACTGGTTTGACAAATGAAATGAAGCAGTTTAAATACTGAGGTTCAGACCCTCCAGTATTACTGATCATAGAGACAAACTAACATATTGAAATGTGAAGGTTTAGACCCAACAGTGTTAGAAATGATGGAGATTCATCAGACTCATTTAAATATTATTATTATAAATATGTATAAAATGACCACAATATGAAATTTAACACAACTGGGTAAAAAATGACCAAAATAATACATAAAACTAGCAGAAACATGTATAAATTAACCATAATATGTGATAAAAGCACCACACATATGTATAAAATGGCCAAAATATTTGATAAAACTATCACAAATATGTGTAAAATGACTAAATTGTGACGTAAAACCACCACAAATATGTTCAAAATGACCAAAATATGATTGAAAACTACCACAAATGTGAAGGAAAAATTACTCACTTTCTCACTACTGAGGTGTCCCTTCAGCTGTTTGTTCATGTTGGTACCAAGTCACCCCAAATTACAACGACAAGATGTCACCCTTGACCGATGGTTCTCCTAAACTGAGGATGCAAACCTGCTTATGCTCTCTCCTTCCCTAATATAATCCGGAGACAGACAGATGCTTGGTAAAGATAACATAGGAATGAAAGACAACTATTGGGCTGACAGCATAAGAACAACAAGGTTATATTGCAGTATTCTTGGCCGGATGGAGCCTGAGTTAACAGTCCTGTATCCATATTTGGAGTGTATCCTTAAACATGGCATGTCTCCCAAATGGTATACATACCCAAGGCCAGAGAGACTCCTTAGAGCTGATGCTGCCAGTGCTCACATCACTGTGTTACTCACTGTATCATGTCTCCTGATATCAGTAAACTTATTCTCAACATAAGCCATCTGAGTCTCCAGAATGTCTCTGAGTTTGCCTCCTGATTTCCTCTCCTGACATTGCAGAGTTCCTAAACAAACTGGTGTCACGAGAACAGGATCTCCACACAACAAAGACTGGTAAGTGCAAATTTTAACAAATTTTGCAAACTGCCATGTCTGAGTTTGGTGAGATTATGTACCTGTTAAGATTTTTTGTGGATAATAATTTCTTATGATACCGAATCTGCGATTGTCTGATATCAAATTTGGACATTACAGTTTTTCTCCATTGGTTTGGCTCATTTCTTGAAACCGAGATGACATTCTCAAAACAACATGGACAAATACCAAAAGTAACCTGCAGCTGCTGACAACAGAATGGCGTTTCTCATCGCTTTCATCAAATTACAGATGCTTTAGTACATGTCTCAATTGTTTTACTGCATCTCTGTTTTGGTTATGTACAAGTAGCCTAAAGTTAGCACAATTAACTGACATTTAGCACATTTTCCAAATGAATAGATATTCCTGATCTCGCTGAATTAGCTGATTCTCAGTCAAATGGTCATCATCTCCAAAATGTGTCAGTATTGGTTCATTGTGTGAGCCATCATATGCAGAATAGTTTGTTCAATTGTCAAAATTGGTTTTGAATATAATACCATAAAATACATGTGTATATTTTTTTAAATACTTGGCAGTAAATGACAGTCAGGTGAAAGCAGAACTTGACTAACAACGGAGGAGTATCCCATATCTCACTTGACCAATCAAACAGTTTGATTAGTTCTCTGACAGGTGATGTCTATGATTGTGATTACTATACATATAGATATATAAGTAGATCTTGGCCAGGACCTATATCATTTGCTGTGTGAACATGGAGGTTCCAGGCCAAGCAAATGTTCAAGGACAACTTCCTGCTCAGGCAAGAGGACGAAGAGGACGAAGAGGACGAAGAGGTGTGAGAATGCGGGGTGGTGGTATTGGAGGAAGAGGCCGAGGGGCAAGAAGGTACCATGCTGTCCCAGATGAAATACGAGCCACACTCATAGACCATGTGGTCAACCACAACCTTACAATGGCAGAAGCTGTTCAGCCTAATGTGCCTCGATCCACAGTCTCCTCCATCATTCAAACATTTCGGAGGGAAAACCGGTATGCATGAAAACGCACAATTGAATGTAGTGTGTAGGCCTATAGTACAGTAAAATCCAACCTCAATATGATGTGAATTCAGGCCAACACAATTCGATGCTAACTATATGTATATGTATATAACATGCACACATGTGTATATTCGTATATGTAGAAATTATCCTCGGTGTCTTTGTCTAGGATTGGACAACAACCTTTCAGGGGTGGCAGAGGACAGCTGCTGAGTCAACAGCAGGAACAACATATTTGCAATTTCGTCATTACAAATAATGCTATTACCATCAGACAAATTCGAGATGCAGTAATTGAAGACAACACAATTTTTCACAATATCAATACAATAAGCCTATCCACAATAGACAGAGTTCTAAAAAAAATCAAATGACAATGAAGCAAGTCTACAGAGTGCCATTTGAAAGAAACTCTGAGAGAGTAAATTAACTGCGCCACCAATATGTACATGTAAGTCAGTTATTGTCGATCTAGAACTTGTGTAGAATATAGAACAATCCTATAGAAAATAATATTACTGATCTGTATTTTTATTTTATCTGTTTCAGACAATTATGGCACTCGAAGGGAATAAAACGCCTCACATTCTGGTTTTTGTGGATGAGGCTGGCTTCAACTTGGCCAAGGGTCGCAGGCGTGGTCGCAATGTCATTGGGCAGCGGGCCACAGTGGATGTCCCAGGCCAGCGAGGGGGCAATATAACAATGTGCGCTGCCATATCCGAGAATGGTGTGGCCACTCACATCCCGAGCCTAGGCCCATACAATACTCAAAAGCTTCTGACTTTTTGGATCAACTTTATACTTATCTAATCCCAGAAAACGAGAGGAACGACGAAGGACCTCACCTACCACGCTATGGGATTGTGTGGGACAATGTGAATTTTCATCGTAGCCCTCTCATTAGGGCCTGGTTTACTACCCATCCAAGGATGCTCATGGTGTTTCTACCACCATACTCTCCTTTCCTCAATCCGATTGAGGAGTTTTTTTTTCCTGCTTGGAGATGGAGAGTGTATGAACACCGAGCTCAAGACCAGAGGACCCTGCTCCAGGCAATGGATGCTGCGTGTGAGGACATCACAGGAGATCAGTGTAGAGGATGGTTGAGACATTCTCGCCGTTTCTTCCCGCGCTGCATTGCAAGAGAAACTATTCGCTGCGACATGGATGAAAATCTGTGGCCAAACAGAGAGCAGCACATTGATGATGAAGAGGAGGAGGGTGACCAGGAGAGGGAGGATGACCGTGACCAGTAAAAGAATTATAGTAATTGGGAAACTTTATTTACTCTGGGCAATGATTTCTTTTGTTTGTTTGCTGTACATGTAGAATAATTGATTTAGTTATATACTGAAAAATATAGAAGAACATTTTGTTTGAATAAAAACTGAGCTTGTGTCAAAACTTTGGAACCTGCTCTTACTGAGAAATACCTTTTTTATTTTGCAGTTTTACACAAATATCTTCTGTAATAGCTAGACCTCTGCTACAGTGACAAAACAGCTAAGCATTTTGACTTGCAGTGCTCACACAAGGCCAAAGGAACAACACATTTTGGGGGCATTGACTCATTATATAACAAGGAAATTTAGTTTTGACATATGGCTAAACTGTTTTGACAGAGATATGTGTTTGTGCAGCGTATCCATGGTGTTATGCTGAGCATTCCAGGTTTATTCTGGCAAAAGTTCAAAGTGACTGCAAATGAGACGAAGCTATTGAGAAGGATCTTTGCAATTTTGGTGGCACTGACATTTCACATGAGAAAAGGACTAGTTTTGAAACATGGATGAACAGTTTTGGGAAAGATTTGTGCTTTTGCTATTTATCTGAAATGTTGTGCGAAACTGTAGGTCTGTTTGGCCAAATGATCTTTTAGTTTTGAGAATGTCATCTCGGTTTCAAGAAATGAGCCAAACCAATGGAGAAAAACTGTAATATTGGGGGGGAAACACCTGCCCTCCAGCTTAGTTCTAGCAGTGATTTATAAACTTTTACTGCTGAGATCCACACTAGAACATGTTGGAAATACACATTGATTTTGTGTTGAATGAATTGTTGTATTAGTAATGACTGAAAAAGTACAGATAGAAGGAATAATGGGTAGGATCAAACAAGGCATTCACAACCAAGAAAAATGCTGAATAAACCAGGTCAAAAAACGGGAGAGTATCTTTGATGGAATTCAATATGATCTCAGGAACAGCTAAAAAGAATGACCTAATTTAAGACACGTCACTCCTTTACAAATTTGAGGACCACTGTGCAACAAAATTTCAGATTTTTTTTGCTTGTAACAACATTCTAAGCAGCCGTGTGACACCAAAATGTTTAAGTATGTGACATGCGAGAAACCTTATAGTTCTCCTGCTCAGTTTGAGACTACAAGCCCACTGACACAACAACTGAGCGATATACTGGTTCTAAAGCCTTAATACGTCCCTGAAAAGAGGTTAATGTTGGTATGATGATCCAGAATCACTCCTCCACGATCATTTAAAGCTCCCGGGCACACAGGCTTTGTGGTCACTCAGAGACAGACACCTACAGCTGCACAATGACTGGGGAGGAGGACAGAAAATGAGGACCAGATTTTCACAAGCCTCGAGTTCTCTGTAGTAACAACGCGAACTGGATTTCCCCAAAGGTTACATATTCCCATAACAGCAAAGTGGAACTTATCTTTTTCTGACCGTGTGATATTGGGAGTGTGGCGTGAGAGCGTGTGAAGGGACTGAGTTGTGTGTGTCTCACGGCCAAAGAGTGAGAGTTGACAGCCCTGTAAATAGATACAAAAATATTCAGAGCAAGTGGAGCAGCTAGCTAACGCTTTTTACAGTTTGGTTTACATTTTCAAAATCATATTTTTGAAATCACGTTTTTTTCTGTTAAACAAATCACGGCTTTTATTTTGAAAGAGATAACTGGAAACGTTGTTTATCCGTAATTTCGCTAACTTGACTGAACGTGGGCTGCAGTTATTATTCCAACATCAGTATGATGTACAAATGCAGATGGACTTCATATATTTCACTATGCAGCCATTTTTTATTTATGTCCAGTATATTTTATAGACATAAATGTTTTTCGCATGACTGTTTTAGGACATATTTTTAAATAATGTTTTTATTGAACATTCATCTTACATATATTCCACACATACATGCAGGTTTTTTTTAAAGCTTTGATTAAGTAATTGAACAATGAACAAATGGCTGAACAATTGCAAAGCAAATTAAGAAAGAGAGAGAGAGAGAAAAGGAAGAAAAAGAAAGAAAAAAAGGGAGAGAGAACAGAGTGTAATGGGTTTAGGAGGGTTTAAGTATACTGGGGTGGTGCTGCTGGTTAATAAGTAGGTTCTGTGTTTGAGATGGAGATCCATTTGTACCTGCACATATATAAACATATAACATATATATAAATATCTACATACACACATATTTACATACATACCTATATATCCATACACACATATATATATATATATAGATATAGATATACAAAAGGGTAATTATACTTGATCCGTAGAGATCAATATGGGTTACAGAGATGTATAAAAACATATTTTACAAATATTCTTTCAGCTCCATATCTGTAGAAATAAGTGACAGACAAACAGAACAGAGCAGTTATCTCCAATCCTGAGCTATCAGAAATCTCCAATGACCTCCTCCCTCCACCTCCCGTCTTCCCAACCACCCTTCCCTTGAATACTTTCACTCTTGAGTTGTATTTTAGTTGTGCATACTGAATTATCTATTGTTCTGATATGATATCAGGGACATCCAGGTCCTATTGAACTGTGGTATTCTATCTTTTAAAGTATATCTCATCTTCTACAAGTGGGTCTTAGTGCTCTTCCAGTGCAGAAATATCAACTTCTTAGCTGTTATAAGACTGCAAGAAAGAAAGTGTTGTTGTGTGTTGCTTAATTTTCTAGATGCTTCCAATGTACCGAGTAGAATAAAGGAGGGCTCCGGCTCAATAAGAATATTTAAGACCTCAGACAAAATGCGGTGAATATCAGACCAAAAATGTTGCATTTTTGGACATAATACAAAACTATGGAGAAGATTTGCCACTGAGGCGTGGCATTTAGCGCAAATAGGCGACATTTGTGGATATATGGCATGTAGTTTCTCCTTAGAGTAATGAAGCCTGTGTAGAGTCTTGAACTGGATAAGACAGTGTCCTGCATTATTTGAACAAGTAGAAACATTTTCAAGGCTCTCTTTCCACAGATCGTCTGGGAGTCTCATACAGAGTTCCTCTTCCTATTTGGATTTGAAAGCTTCAAATGGAGGAGAGCAGACAGATGATATGGTGCTATAGATGCCAGATATTCATTTATTTTCATTAGGGGAGATTTTAAGACAGTCATCTATTATTGAGTTTGGTTTTAAAGTCTTTTAGGTGTTCTCCTATGATTTGGATGTCCTTGTAGAGGATTTATTTTAAAAACTACATGTGTGACGGTAATAATCCTTGCTAGAGCAGACCCTCGTTAGCACTTCCACAAGCTCAGCTAACACTTCCAGTCATTCAGGGATTCAGTTGTAGGTTAGCTAAAATGTGTTTATTTTTTGTTTGGACGTTACAAAGAAGACAACAAAATGAATTCGTGTAATATGTGAAACTAGTTCTCATTAAACCATCTTAGTTTATACCAGCCGTCCTTCTGAGTCTTACAAAATCATGTTTTATTCGTTGAAACAGTAGAAATATAGTTTTACGTTGAAGCTTTAGCAGCATTCAGAGTAAATGAAGTCATCAGTAGCTTTCTACAGGCTACAATCGTCCAGTGATGTTGATGTATCGTGGTCAGAACACGTTTTTCTGTCGTCTTGTAGACAGAAACTTGACCAAAACTACACATCAGCCGTATTTCTATTTCCTTCATAATAAAATCATTCTGCCTTTTCATCATTTATCTTGCTTTGACAAGCGAGATAAATGAGTTCTAGAAATAATTCTGGTGAAGGGATTCAAACATAAAGTTGCTGTAGCTCAGCACAGCACCCATGATAGGGTCAATTTGAACACGAGAGACAAAACTGTGGCTGCAGAATCTCATTAAGTTGATTGTATACTTATAGATATATATACAGAGGTGGGTAGAATATCCAAAAACTGTACTCAAATAAGAGTCACGTCACTTCAAAATAATATCACTCCAGTAGAAGAAAAAGTAGTCGTCCACAAAATTACACAAGTAGAGTAAAAAATATTGGTGAAAAGACAACTCAAGTACTGAGTAACTGTTTGACTGTAATGTCCGATTTATTTCTTAGAAATGATGTGATCAGACAGGCAAAAATGTAAGATAATGTGCAGACTCTGGTACATCCAAATAATAAAATAAAAAATAGCAAAAATAAACAACATCTTTACAAAATGACAAGTTAAGGCACAAGAAACACAAATTTCCAAATCTCTTTTTTTTCACAACATAAAGCTTTTGAACCAAATACTTGTAGTAAGGGAACGCTTTTATGTTTGATCAGTGAAAACTACTTCCACTGACAAAACATACAAAATATACTGTACTTCACTTCCCTCCAAATGGCACATAGATAGAAAATAACATCACAACTAGGGCTGGACCTGAATATATGAATGTTTGGTGGTTGTGCTCCCAGAATAAATACAGTTATCACAGCAGGAGAAAAAGATCACTTCAGCCTGTTCACAACACTGACAGTTACAGTCTGTGTTTTGTCACAATAAAATAATAATTTTAAGACCATCCTTACATGGTAGCAAACAGAAATATGAGCTCCACTAACTAATAATGTCAAACAAGTTTTAGAAAACACTGCTGGCTGCTCTTTACCTCCAGATAAAGTGTCGTCTTATTGATTGTAAAAAACAAGAGAATCTAATGTGGTCAAAATCAAAGCTTGTTTCAACTAAAGTCTCTACATCACACACTACTGATGACCAGAATGAACTCCATGTTTTCATCTCATCATGAGGAGAAAAGGCTTTTAATGACGACATCCAACAGTTCCTCCCTGATGATCACATGACCTCCTGACTGCTTCACCACATTTCAAACTGCTTGTGCTTCTCAAAGGGTCTTCTGTCCACGATGTCGTTGCTGAAGAGTCTGAAAAACACCAAAGCAGAGAGCAGACGTCATCATTCAGGAGGAACAGCATCAGTTCAGCTCATCTATCCACTGGTTTCTCTGTGAGCCTCTAAGATGAATGTTTGCTCACCGCACAGTGTGGATGGAGGAGTGGATGGAGATCAGCTGGAGGAGAACATCTGTGGAGGCGTCTGTGATCTGATTGTGGCTCAGACTGCAACACAAACACAACAGGAGACTCTCATTGATCCTCCATCTGATAACATGCTGACAGAAGGTCAAAGAAGCACATCAGTGCATCAACAGGATCAAACATAAAATGAAATTTGAGTCAGTTTTTATGGGACAACTTCCTGTAAACAGCCTCATTTTCCTCTACAATAAGTTTGTTCCATCATCTTCTCTCAATCCATCATCAGCTGCCAGTGAAGGTGTGTTTGGGTTCATCTAGAACTCTGTGAATCTGGAATATTCTTTAGTCCAAGTCCTGGATCTGAACCCTCTGAACCTTAAACCTGCTGCTGGGATTAACAGGAGTGACGTCTTTAAAAAAAAAAAAAAAAAAAACGGACGAAATGACTCCATTTATCAGAGACAGAAATTGTAAAAAAACAAAAAGAAGCTTCAGATTTTAAGCTTTATGAATCGTGCTGAGTGGTTCTGTCCAGAAATGAACCAAATCTAGACTTTAAATCACACAACAATTAATCTGAATCATTTTATTCTACGTGTCTAATTAGAAAATGCACTAAAAATAAATTGTTTGCACCACATTCTGTAAAAAAAACCCTAAATATTCTGGTGCAACAGAGAAACCTCGACTGACTCAGCTGAGACCAACAGTCAGGAGAGAAAAATGCAGGGTTTTCAGGTGAGCTGCAGGCAGTGTTTCCACAGAGAGACTGAGAGGAAAATCAAAGCTCCTGGATGAATCAAATAAAAGCAGCACGGCTCAGAAACAGAGAACAGAGGAGCAGGTTGTTGGAGATCCATTCAGCATGGAGAAACATCTTTCTACTGATGATGAGCAGAGGAGAGAGGAAACATCTGGAGAGGATGGAAAGATGAAAAAGTTCAACATCTACAGTGTGGGAAGCCTCCATTTAGTCCCAGAGTTGTTAACATCTGCTGACACTGAGAAAACTATAGGACATGTTTCAAGTTTTAAAAGATGTTATAAGATAACCAAAGAATTTCTTTTTGCTTTTTCAAATAAATGAAATGTGAAGTTTGTCCTCCTGACAGAAGACATTTCTGATTCTCTCCTTCTTCATGTTCTGTTTCCACTGAGCTGCAGGACTTTAGACTGCAGAGAAAAATGAAGCACAGTGAGCAAAAATAAGATGAGAACAAAAAGCAGAAAGCAGAAACTGCAGACTGGAGGTAAAAAGAAGAATTAAAGCCAAAGTTCTTCCAGCTCATGAAGCTCCAGCTGACTTTAAAGTCCCACCAATGAACTCTGGGAGCTAAATATGTTGCTTCTGGCTGCTTCAGAGTCATCTGGACCTTTATTTTCTTCTAATAGATCAAGTCTACTTTGACTCTCTGAACCCTCCAGGAGGTCAGAGGGTCAACAGGCTGATGCTGAGTTTGTCCTCCCAGAGAAGGAACCGGTCTGAGACTTACTCCAGGACCTGGACTTTGTGCAGATGTG
Source organism: Acanthochromis polyacanthus (assembly GCF_021347895.1). NCBI lineage: Eukaryota > Metazoa > Chordata > Actinopteri > Pomacentridae > Acanthochromis > Acanthochromis polyacanthus. The sequence goes on along the minus strand of NC_067134.1, from coordinate 1,931,580 downwards.
TGATGAGGGGCAGCAGCAGCTGGTCGCTGAGCTGACAGTGACTGAGGTCCAGCTCAGTCAGTCCTTCACAGGAGTCCAGCATCTGGACCAGACCTCCACAGACCCTCTGGTCCAGTGTGCTGTGACTGAGGTCCAGCTCTCCACCCAGAGCTCCACACAGGGACTCGGCCCGTCTCACTGTGTCCCTCTCAGAGTGGACAGGAAGCAGGGACAGCAGCTGGAGGAGGACACTTTTACTGACTCTGAACAGGACAAACAGAGCAAAGACAGACTGTCAGGACGTCCAACATGAAGGACAACAAGCTTGTCTCTGCTTTATCTCATTCTGGGCTCTGTCCCACCTGAGGCGGACCCTGTCCAGGACAGAAAACAGCAGGTCCAGTCCTCCGTCCTCCACCTCACAGTCCTGCAGGTGGAGCTGAGTGTCCGGGCTGCAGTGTTTCAGGACGATGGATGCGGCCCTGCAGTCATCAGCAGTCAGACTCAGAGGCTCAGTCTGATCCTCCTCTTGTAGATCCACACAGGACTGGCAGGACAGATCCAAGCGGTGCTGCAGAGTCCTCAGCAGGCCGGACGCTGCCTCCTGCTGGGCGTCAGAGGCAGCACAGCAGTGGATGAACCTCAGCAGCTGATTCCTGTCCACACTGAAGAACAGTTGATGCAGAAAGAAAGCAAATAAAAAGTCAATACACAGAAAACTCTTCAATTTACCAACAGGATCTTTGAATACACACATATTCTAAAGGGAAGAAAACACAGAAACAGAAATATAAAGATTCATTCCATCCTAACAACTGGAGTTTTACTTCCATCATTCTGTCCATTACATCCATCAAGTTCAACATCTGGAATCACAACGACGTCACTGAAAATAAGCCTCACGGCTCAGAAAATACAAGCAGGGACAGAATCTGACAGGCTGCAAACAAACTGTCAGCTTCTCTGGAATTTACTGAACCTGACGTCCATTTTGTCCTTCAGGTGGACGTTGGGGACACGTGGCGGGTGGACTGTTCAGATCAGACCCACTGATGGATTTATGGAGCTGGAAAGAGTCTCTGGAGCTCCCTGCTTGATTGACAGCCTTTAAAAGTGCAAACAGACCAACGTTTCAACACTACTGTGTCTCCATCAGGACTCTGAAAGGCTGTGAATGAAGCAGTGAGCTGCAGGAACCCTTCATGTTCTCTGGAAACTTGCTGTCATGGAGCTGAGAAGCTTCATGTATCTGAAGATGTTGGAGAACTTTGTTTCTCCTGGTTGAAGTCAGACTGAGGCCAGTTTCACTCTTTCAGCTCATCAGGTGTGAATCTGGACGTCCTTCAGGTCCAAACTAGATTCTCACATTCATCATTAATGACGGCTTTGGAAGAGGATTTAAAGCTGCTGCTGGAACAAGATTCACTTTATCTCATGAGTGTCCATCAACAAATCTCTTCTCCACTATTTCCTGCATGAATAAGAGATCGAATCTGAAACATGGAATTGTGCAGAGAGTGTTTGAGATGATCTGAATGGGATTCATTAGAAAGTAAAGAAGTGAAGCTCAGACTTCGAAATGTTCTTTTCATTCACTGCTGGAGCAGCTGATTAAAAGCAGCCCAGAAAGTGATCCTGCAGGTAAAAAGGTGTCAGCGTGTCTTTTTATTCAGTTAGAACCAAAGTTCATCTGCTGTTCTGTTTCTGCCTGTAATGATGCCTTAAAATGGTCCAAAAGTCAAATCACAGACATTGAACTGCACGTTTACAGTAAAATGCTGCTACAGTCATAACAGTGTGTTTGATTGTAAAGCAGTTTACTGCAAGGATCTGAAATCTTTTTTAAAGACCCTTACTAGTAAAAATCACTTTTTAAAAACCTTGTTGAAATGTCTATATTCAGTTTTCTATATGCAAGAAGAGACATCAGAAGTGAAATAAGCAGTCAAAGGTCAGATGTAGAGTGTAGAGTTCATCTAAGACATTTAAAGGCATGAATGATAGAAATTACGTGTAAATATGTAAATCTGACACAGAGAGATGAGTTTCTAAGGGTTTCATCAATGACTGAAGAGCAACTTTAACATGGAAACAAAGTATTGTAGTGAAATTAAAACAGTTGTGATCTTAGAAACTGCTGTAGAATGAAAAAGTGAAGACAGAATGATGAGTGGAGCATTAATACTGAGGCAGAGGACAGCTGGATCCTGTCCTGTGTGTTGGACAGCAATGATCGTCTGAAAACCAGCACTAATATCTGACCTGAGCTCAGAAACTCTGTCCAGCGCAGAGAGGATGGACCGTGTTCCCTCTGCTGGGATGGAGGCCCACCGGAGGTTCACTTTAACTCCGTCACTGTGTCTGAGGGTGAAGAGCAGAGCAGCAGAGTCCACTGAGTCCAGCTCTCTGCAGCTCAGGTTGATCACATGATCCAGTGACCTCAGCAAACTGGGGACCATGTGACTGGCGTGAGCTCTGTACAGCTCTCTGATGGAAGTCATCACCAAGCTGGGAGTGGGCCTGAAAGCATCCACAGCATTTACAAGGACACTTTGTTTAAAGAGCTCAGAAAATGCTGAAGAAAGATGAGTCACATCAGTAAACAGAAAATCATTAAAGAAGACCAACTGTGATCCTGGTAAGAAGTCAGAAATCCAAACTGATCACCTTTTAATCACAATCCTGCCCAGAAAGGGAAGCAGACGAGCGGCGCTCTCCTGTAAGAAGCGGTTCTTCCTCAGGTTCACAGTGATGGTCTGAGCTGGACACTGCTGCAGCAGATAGTGAAGAAGCTCCCAGTTCAGGCTGTAGGAGGTCAGGTCTCCAGAAACCACATTCAACAAAGACAATGTCAAGACCTGGTCCTGGACTTCATGGACCAGGACCAGCAGCTGCTGGACATGATCTTCACTCAGTCTGCAGGTTTCAGAAAGACAAAATAATGAGTCTATCTCATAAAGTATTCTATGCTTTGTTTGGTTCAGAAGGTTGAGGAAGGATACTTACTTGATGGTTGGAGGACCATGGAGAAGCAGCAGTGGAATGAGACACTGAGCAGGGATGCAGGACTCAGTGAGGACCAACTGTCTGACTGAACAGGATCTCAGCAGGGAACATAAACTACTGACAACCTTCAACAACTTTCTGTCTGATGCTTGATCTTTCTGAGCCTCGAGACAAAGCTCTTCAACAGTCAAAGGACACATCAGTTTACTTCTTCTGACCCACCGAAACAGGAGCAAGACCATGGCATTGGAAAGCCTGAAAACCAAAGAGAAAAACCAAAGAGCAGCCATCAGTGACTAAAGATTTAAACTGGAAGAAGGTAAAAGTCAGTGAAAGACAAGAAGAGACAGGAAATGTTGAAATGATCACCTCAGACTGTGGAGTTGTGTTGGTTTTCTGAAAAGCAGGGAGGTTCTTCTGACAGACATCTTCTTAGCTGTGAGGCTGAGATCCACTCGGAGCCACACAGATGAAGAACTCTCCCCACAGAGCAGCAGGTCGTCCTGGATAACTTTCCTGTTAACAGCAGCTTGAAGTCCAGGAGCTGCAGCAGAGACACCAGCTGCTGGACCTCCTGTCTGGATCTGACAGAGATGGATGAACACACACTCTGGAAGAAGCCTGGACCACAGCTGGAACACAGCAAAGAAATAACTCTACATTATGACACATAATCTTATGGATCAGGGATGAACACACAGACAGAGTGATGACAAGAGTCTGATTGTGATTTCAGCTGTTATGACGTCACGCTAAATCAAACACAGAGGAACATCTGGATCTACATTATATCAGTCTGTAAATGAATAATTCACTCTTTTCAAGAACATTATTAATATGAGCTGCATTTAGAGACAAAATTCTAGAAAGTCTATACAGTATAATTTAACATATTCAGTATTTGACTTACCTGAGCTGTGAGATATAAGGCAGACACTGCAGGAAACTCCTCACTTCACTCTCTTCATGTGACCAGCCTGTCAGCTCCACTGGTTTCTTCTCTGATTGGAGTTTCAGCACTTCCAGGAGGATGGAGGTCTTTCTCTCTGAGAGCTTTATGGACCAGACTGCAGGAGCTGACTGGAAAACTGACTGTAATGATGGAAGGACTCTCAGACCTGTTTTAGTCTCATAGTCCTTCACAAGGGAGAACAGATCCAGCAGGAAACCAGTCTGATATTTACCACAGCTGTATATGTGAGGACATGTTTCATTTGTGAACACTGATGATAACTGCTCCAGTATCTTCTCTCCTGTCTGCTGTTCTCTCTCTGCTGCTGCACAGAACAGATTCACAAACATCCTGGTTGTTTCATCAAGAGATAACCACTGAACACTGTAAAATGAAGAGAAAAACATGTTTTAATGATTTCATCTCAGTCATAGAAATACAACTCCACATGAGGAATGATTCCTGTTTCATCAGTGCAGTAACAGATGCTTTACAGGTTACAGATTTCATCTTCAAACTCTTAAAATATTCACAAACCCAATACCACCTTAAATGTCAGAGTTTTTTCATTTCCTGTCTTGTGTTTCTGTTTTTCCATAAAGAGGTATTAACATGACTGAATAGTTGTCACTGAGCTGCAGCTCTTTTTATCCACATCTTTTCATTCTTCTCATACAGGTACCAGACTGTCACATGTTTCCAAAGTGTTGCAGGAAATATTTCTACATCAACAGATAAACTCACATTCTTCTCTCTGCTTCATTGCTTCAGTCAGTCACTGACCTTCATTAAGTTCTATCAACTCTTTCATATTCATGATCAGTTGACTAATAACATGACAAATAATGGACATGAAAATAACACACCGTCTTAATAACTCAATATACAGTTAATTTAAATCAGCAATTTATCATGAATCATGACATAAAATATCGAAATCAAATAAAAAATGTGGGTTCATTCCATACCAAATCATCCATTTTTTTTTACATTTTTGCTCCAATATCTCTAATTTGACACAAGTTTTTTTAAAGCATAAAATATGGAAGTTTGAAAGATTGTAGGTGATCCATCTTTCCTGAGAAAAATGCTTTAGTTTAATGATGGACCGTCGATCCAGTTTCTGCAGGTTCTTCTGCACACTGAAAATTCAGGCTGTTTGGACAACAATATCTCAGGAATAATTAAAGTTAAAACCAGAAATTTTTACTGTTTTCCTCGTGTAATTAAGTCAGGATTGTTCATATTGAAAAAGTATTTTTTTAAAAACTGTCTCTGATGGTGGGGGAGCAGACATATGAAAAAGGAAAAATTGAAGCCATCATGAAAAGTTCCATCTCTGAACTCACATTAACAAATAAAATATTGATGCAAAACTCAACCAGTGATATTTTCTGAACCACATGTAGCTGAATGTCACAATAATACACACAGAACACCAAGAATACTTTGAATAGAAAATACTTGGTCACAAAAATGGAAAGAAATGTATTTCCATTGAACTTTCAGAACTGAGCAGCTTTGACAACTTGAAACACAAAAACTGAAATAATAGTAGATACTCCGATCTGTTCAAACAGAGTTCTGCAGTTTATAAACTCTTCTCCAAATATAACACAGAAAATATATGTATATATTTAATAAGGGCATATTTGTCATCTTCAGACCCACTTTGCAGACATAAATGTAGCTTTGGAGGAGACTTGTCATGTAGTTTGCTGTCATTTCTTTAGGAATTATCACTGCATCAGATTATGAGGATGACAGCAGCAGAATAGAACCAAATCCACTCATCTGTTGGATAGTGGGATGTTTCTAGTGGGACATTTTCATACCTGGACATATATTTAATGCTAATCTCATCCACTAATGTGACCAACACTTCACTGCTAAATTTATCATCATGAAGGAAAGTGTTTGATAGGAACAAAATGGATCCTCTGCTTTGTGTTCCACTGAGAATAAACTTCAAGACCAAAGTCACAGCTGGACTCTGACAAAGTTCAAGTGTGACAACATGAATATTTAGAGTGACTGATGAAGAGTTTACCTTCAAGCATCTCTGCAATAAGTAGGAGGACAATACACTGAGTTGAGTTTGTGGAGACTGAAAATGATGTCAGATGCTTTTATTCAAAAAGAATTTATCTTATTTATTTATAAAGAAGCATTTTGAAACTCCACAACTCTGTTCTACTTGGATCATTTTTGTTTTTGTGGTAAAAATTGTCACATCTGCTCTATCAGTGATGAAAGATAAAAGAAAATAACTTGGTGTTCATTTTTGTGATCAAGTATTTCAAATTAAAAGTATTCTGTGTTTAGTTTTGTATTATTGTGACATTCAGCTACATGTGGTTCAGAAAATATGAGTTGACTTCTGGATTATCAGAATTTAAGCTCAAAGATGAAACGTTTCATGATGACTTAAGTTTATTCATATTTCAACTCACTCAAAATGAGAAACTATTTCATTACTTTTCCAATATTCCAGATTCTGAATCAATGACATGAAGAGAAATAAAACTGAACATTTCTGGAAGCCTCAAATTTCACTGAGTAAAAAATTCTGTTGAAAGATGGTCAACAGGACATTTTTAAACAACTTTGATCGCAGAAGATATTTGACATATAAACCTAAAATTTCACACATTCCATTTTACAAATTTATATTCAATAATAATTGGTTTTATCTAAACGGAGATATTTAATCAGAAGACCTCTGATGATCAGAGATGGAAGAACCCTCTAGAAACTGATATAAATGACTTCACTTTATATCCTGTTGGCTTGTTTCATCTATAATACAGCCAGTTTAATGAACTGATCATACATGTATAGAAATCTCAGACTCAAAGACAAAAAGTAACTAAAACACTAAATAAATACAGTGGTGGAAAGAGAACAATGTTTCCCTCTGAAATGAGCAGAGATGAAACAGAACTGAAATATGACCCCATGTGGATAAAGTCAGAATGTAGAAATATAAAAGTGATGACAAAGAAATATGACTGAAATGTTTCAATCAGTACAATGACATCAGAATTCATGGATTTCTCCTTGTATAGACTGAATGGTGTAAAGTAGAATTCATTTACCTGAGCTGTGAGATATAAGGCAGACACTGCAGGAAACTCCTCACTTCACTCTCTTCATGTGACCAGCCTGTCAGATACACTTCTTTCTTCTCTGATTGGAGTTTCAGCACTTCCAGGAGGATGGAGGTCTTTCTCTCTGAGAGGTTTATGGACCAGACTGCAGGAGCTGACTGGAAAACTGACTGTAATGATGGAAGGACTCTCAGACCTGTTTTAGTCTCATAGTCCTTCACATGGGAGAACAGATCCAGCAGGAAACCAGTCTGAGATTTTCGATCCATGTAATATGAAGGAAAGTCTTCATATCTGCACACTGATGATAACTGCTCCAGTATCTTCTCTCCTGTCTGCTGTTCTCTCTCTGCTGCTGCACAGAACAGATTCACAAACATCCTGGTTGTTTCATCAAGAGGTAACCACAACCAACTCTGTAAAATGAAGAGAAAAACATGTTTTAATGATTTCATCTCAGTCATAGAAATACAACTCCACATGAGGAATGATTCCTGTTTCATCAGTGCAGTAACAGATGCTTTACAGGTTACAGATTTCATCTTCAAACTCTTAAAATATTCACAAACCCAATAACTTTACATGTCAGAGTTTTTCCTTGTCTGTGTTGTGTTTCTGTTCAGATGAATAAAATATTTTCTGAGATAAATGCTTGAGTTTAATAATGGACCGTCGATCCATTTTCAACAGGTTTTTTTCTGCATAATGAAATTTCAGGTTGTTTGAACAACAATATCCTAGAAACTATTCAAGATAAAAACCTGAACATTTCTCTCCTTTTGTCATCATGTCAATAATTCAGAATTGATAAGATTGGACAAGTAGATCTAATAGTCTCTGATTACAAGTGACACAAAACATTTTAAAAACTGAAGCCATCATGAAAAGTTCCATCTCTGAACTCACATTAACAAATAAAATATTGATGCAAAACTCAACCAGTGATATTTTCTGAACCACATGAATGTCACAATAATACACACAGAACACCAAGAACACTTTGAATAGAAAATACTTGGTCACAAAAATGGAAAGAAATGTATTTCCATTGAACTTTCAGAACTGAGCAGCTTTGACAACTTGAAACACAAAAACTGAAATAATAGTAGATACTCCGATCTGTTTCAAACAGAGTTCTGCAGTTTATAAACTCTTCTCCAAATATAACACAGAAAATATATGTATATATTTAATAAGGGCATATTTGTCATCTTCAGACCCACTTTGCAGACATAAATGTAGCTTTGGAGGAGACTTGTCATGTAGTTTGCTGTCATTTCTTTAGGAATTATCACTGCATCAGATTATGAGGATGACAGCAGCAGAATAGAACCAAATCCACTCATCTGTTGGATAGTGGGATGTTTCTAGTGGGACATTTTCATACCTGGACATATATTTAATGCTAATCTCATCCACTAATGTGACCAACACTTCACTGCTAAATTTATCATCATGAAGGAAAGTGTTTGATAGGAACAAAATGGATCCTCTGCTTTGTGTTCCACTGAGAATAAACTTCAAGACCAAAGTCACAGCTGGACTCTGACAAAGTTCAAGTGTGACAACATGAATATTTAGAGTGACTGATGAAGAGTTTACCTTCAAGCATCTCTGCAATAAGTAGGAGGACAATACACTGAGTTGAATTTGTGGAGACTGAAAATGATGTCAGATGCTTTTATTCAAAAAGAATTTATCTTATTTATTTAAAAGAAGCATTTTGAAACTCCACAACTCTGTTCTACTTGGATCATTTTTGTTTTTGTGGTAAAAACTGTCACATCTGCTCTATCAGTGATGAAAGATAAAAGAAAATAACTTGGTGTTCATTTTTAGATCAAGTATTTCAAATTAAAAGTATTCTGTGTTTAGTTTTGTATTATTGTGACATTCAGCTACATGTGGTTCAGAAAATATAACCAGATGATTTCTGGATTATCAGAATTTAAGCCTAAAGATGAAACGTTTCATGATGACAAAGTTTTTTCATATTTCAACTCACTCAAAATGAGAAACTATTTCATTACTTTTCCAATATTCCAGATTCTGAATCAATGACATGAAGAGAAATAAAACTGAACATTTCTGGAAGCCTCAAATTTCACTGAGTAAAAAATTCTGTTGAAAGATGGTCAACAGGACATTTTTAAACTACTTTGATCGCAGAAGATATTTGATATATAAACCTAAAATTTCACACATTCCATTTTACAAATTTATATTCAATAATAATTGGTTTTATCTAAACGGAGATATTTAATCAGAAGACCTCTGATGATCAGAGATGGAAGAACCCTCTAGAAACTGATATAAATGACTTCACTTTATATCCTGTTGGCTTGTTTCATCTATAATACAGCCAGTTTCATAAACTGATCATACATGTATAGAAATCTCAGACTCAAAGACAAAAAGTAACTAAAACACTAAATAAATACAGTGGTGGAAAGAGAACAATGTTTCCCTCTGAAATGAGCAGAGATGAAACAGAACTGAAATATGACCCCATGTGGATAAAGTCAGAATGTAGAAATATAAAAGTGATGACAAAGAAATATGACTGAAATATTTCAATCAGTACAATGACATCAGAATTCATGGATTTCTCCTTGTATAGACTGAATGGTGTAAAGTAGAATTCATTTACCTGAGCTGTGAGATATAAGGCAGACACTGCAGGAAACTCCTCACTTCACTCTCTTCATGTGACCAGCCTGTCAGCTCCACTGGTTTCTTCTCTGATTGGAGTTTCAGCACTTCCAGGAGGATGGAGGTCTTTCTCTCTGAGAGCTTTATGGACCAGACTGCAGGAGCTGACTGGAAAACTGACTGTAATGATGGAAGGACTCTCAGACCTGTTTTAGTCTCATAGTCCTTCACATGGGAGAACAGATCCAGCAGGAAATCACTCTGATATTGAAAGCCTTCATCACCATACATGTATCCTAAAGGAAAGTCTTCATATCTGCACACTGATGATAACAGCTCCAGTATCTTCTCTCCTGTCTGCTGTTCTCTCTCTGCTGCTGCACAGAACAGATTCACAAACATCCTGGTTGTTTCATCAAGAGGTAACCGCTCAACACTGTAAAATGAAGAGAAAAACATGTTTTAATGATTTCATCTCAGTCATAGAAATACAACTCCACATGAGGAATGATTCCTGTTTCATCAGTGCAGTAACAGATGCTTTACAGGTTACAGATTTCATCTTCAAACTCTTAAAATATTCACAAACCCAATAACTTTACATGTCAGAGTTTTTCCTTGTCTGTGTTGTGTTTCTGTTCAGATAAATCAAATATTTTCTGAGATAAATGCTTTAGTTTAATAATGGACCGTCGATCCAGTTTCAACAGGTTTTTTTCTGCATAATGAAATTTCAGGTTGTTTGAACAACAATATCCCAGAAACTATTCAAGATAAAAACCTGAACATTTCTCTCCTTTTGTCATCATGTCAATAATTCAGAATTGATAAGATTGGACAAGTAGATCTAATAGTCTCTGATTACAAGTGACACAAAACATTTTAAAAACTGAAGCCATCATGAAAAGTTCCATCTCTGAACTCACATTAACAAATAAAATATTGATGCAAAACTCAACTAGTGATATTTTCTGAACCACATGTAGCTGAATGTCACAATGATACACACAGAACACCAAGAATACTTTGAATATAAAATACTTGGTCACAAAAATGGAAAGAAATGTATTTCCATTGAACTTTCAGAACTGAGCAGCTTTGACAACTTGAAACACAAAAACTGAAATAATAGTAGATACTCCGATCTGTTTCAAACAGAGTTCTGCAGTTTATAAACTCTTCTCCAAATAACACAGAAAATATATGTATATATTTAATAAGGGCATATTTGTCATCTTCAGACCCACTTTGCAGACATAAATGTAGCTTTGGAGGAGACTTGTCATGTAGTTTGGTGTCATTTCTTTAGGAATTATCACTGCATCAGATTATGAGGATGACAGCAGCAGAATAGAACCAAATCCACTCATCTGTTGGATAGTGGGATGTTTCTAGTGGGACATTTTCATACCTGGACATATATTTAATGCTAATCTCATCCACTAATGTGACCAACACTTCACTGCTAAATTTATCATCATGAAGGAAAGTGTTTGATAGGAACAAAATGGATCCTCTGCTTTGTGTTCCACTGAGAATAAACTTCAAGACCAAAGTCACAGCTGGACTCTGACAAAGTTCAAGTGTGACAACATGAATATTTAGAGTGACTGATGAAAAGTTTACCTTCAAGCATCTCTGCAATAAGTAGGAGGACAATACACTGAGTTGAGTTTGCGGAGACTGAAAATGATGTCAGATGCTTTTATTCAAAAAGAATTTATCTTATTTATTTATAAAGAAGCATTTTGAAACTCCACAACTCTGTTCTACTTGGATCATTTTTGTTTTTGTGGTAAAAATTGTCACATCTGCTCTATCAGTGATGAAAGATAAAAGAAAATAACTTGGTGTTCATTTTTGTGATCAAGTATTTCAAATTAAAAGTATTCTGTGTTTAGTTTTGTATTATTGTGACATTCAGCTACATGTGGTTCAGAAAATATGAGTTGACTTCTGGATTATCAGGATTTATTTGATTTGAGCTCAAAGATAAGATGTTTTATGATTACTTTAACTTTATTCATATTTCAACTCACTCAAAATGAGAAACTATTTCATTACTTTTCCAATATTCCAGATTCTGAATCAATGACATGAAGAGAAATAAAACTGAACATTTCTGGAAGCCTCAGATTTCACTGAGTGAAAAAAATTCTGCTGAAAGATGGTCAACAGGACATTTTTAAACAACTTTGATTGCAGAAGATATTTGATATATAAACCTAAAATTTCACAGATTTGATTTTCAATTTATATTTCATGATAATTTTAAAAGAAGTAAATCAGAGATTAATTAGAAGACCTCTGATGATCAGAGATGGAAGAACCCTCTAGAAACTGATATAAATGACTTCACTTTATATCCTGTTGGCTTGTTTCATCTATAATACAGCCAGTTTCATAAACTGATCATACATGTATAGAAATCTCAGACTCAAAGACAAAAAGTAACTAAAACACTAAATAAATACAGTGGTGGAAAGAGAATGTTTCCCTCTGAAATGAGCAGAGATGAAATAGAACTGAAATATGACCCCATGTGGATAAAGTCAGAATGTAGAAATATAAAAGTGATGACAAAGAAATATGACTGAAATGTTTCAATCAGTACAATGACATTAGAATTCATGGATTTCTCCTTGTATAGACTGAATGGTGTAAAGTAGAATTCATTTACCTGAGCTGTGAGATATAAGGCAGACACTGCAGGAAACTCCTCACTTCACTCTCTTCATGTGACCAGCCTGTCAGATACACTGGTTTCTTCTCTGATTGGAGTTTCAGCACTTCCAGGAGGACGGAGGTCTTTCTCTCTGAGAGCTTTATGGACCAGACTGCAGGAGCTGACTGGAAAACTGACTGTAATGATGGAAGGACTCTCAGACCTGTTTTACTCTCATAGTCCTTCACATGGGAGAACAGATCCAGCAGGAAATCACTCTGAGATTTTCCATCCATGTAATATGAAGGAAATCCTTCATATCTGCACACTGATGATAACAGCTCCAGTATCTTCTCTCCTGTCTGCTGTTCTCTCTCTGCTGCTGCACAGAACAGATTCACAAACATCCTGGTTGTTTCATCAAGAGGTAACTTATTCTGAACTCTGTAAAATGAAGAGAAAAACATGTTTTAATGATTTCATCTCAGTCATAGAAATACAACTCCACATGAGGAATGATTCCTGTTTCATCAGTGCAGTAACAGATGCTTTACAGGTTACACATTTCATCTTCAAACTCTTAAAATACTCACAAACCCAATACCACCTTAAATGTCAGAGTTTTTCCATTTCCTGTCTTGTGTTTCTGTTTTTCCATCAAGAGGTATTAACATGACTGAATAGTTGTCACTGAGCTGCAGCTCTTTTTATCCACATCTTTTCATTCTTCTCATACAGGTACCAGACTGTCACATGTTTCCAAAGTGTTGCAGGAAATATTTCTACATCAACAGATAAACTCACATTCTTCTCTCTGCTTCATTGCTTCAGTCAGTCAGTGACCTTCATTAAGTTCTATCAACTCTTTCATATTCATGATCAGTTGACTAATAACATGACAAATAATGGACATGAAAATAACACACCGTCTTAATAACTCAATATACAGTTAATTTAAATCAGCAATTTATCATGAATCATGACATAAAATATCGAAATCAAATAAAAAAATGTGGGTTCATTCCATACCAAATCATCCATTTTTTTTACATTTTTGCTCCAATATCTCTAATTTGACACAAGTTTTTTAAAGCATAAAATATGGAAGTTTGAAAGACTGTAGGTGATCCATCTTTCCTGAGAAAAATGCTTTAGTTTAATGATGGACCGTCGATCCAGTTTCTGCAGGTTCTTCTGCACACTGAAAATTCAGGCTGTTTGGACAACAATATCTCAGGAATTATTAAAGTTAAAAACCTGAAATTTTTACTGTTTTCTTCATGTCATTAAGTCAGGATTGTTCATACTGAAAAAGTATTTTTAAAAAACTGTCTCTGATGGTGGGTGAGCAGACATATGAAAAAGGAAAAATTGAAGCCATCATGAAAAGTTCCATCTCTGAACTCACATTAACAAATAAAATATTGATGCAAAACTCAACCAGTGATATTTTCTGAACCACATGTACCTGAATGTCACAATAATACACACAGAACACCAAGAATACTTTGAATATAAAATACTTGGTCACAAAAATGGAAAGAAATGTATTTCCATTGAACTTTCAGAACTGAGCAGCTTTGACAACTTGAAACACAAAAACTGAAAAATAGTAGATACTCCGATCTGTTTCAAACAGAGTTCTGCAGTTTAAAAACTCTTCTCCAAATATAACACAGAAAATATATGTATATATTCAATAATTGCATATTTGTCATCTTCAGACCCACTTTGCAGACATAAATGTAGCTTTGGAGGAGACTTGTCATGTAGTTTGCTGTCATGTCTTTAGGAATTATCACTGCATCAGATTATGAGGATGACAGCAGCAGAATAGAACCAAATCCACTCATCTGTTGGATAGTGGGATGTTTCTAGTGGGACATTTTCATACCTGGACATATATTTAATGCTAATCTCATCCACTAATGTGACCAACACTTCACTGCTAAATTTATCATCATGAAGGAAAGTGTTTGATAGGAACAAAATGGATCCTCTGCTTTGTGTTCCACTGAGAATAAACTTCAAGACCAAAGTCACAGCTGGACTCTGACAAAGTTCAAGTGTGACAACATGAATATTTACAGTGACTGATGAAGAGTTTACCTTCAAGCATCTTTGCAATAAGTAGGAGGACAATACACTGAGTTGAATTTGTGGAGACTGAAAATGATGTCAGATGCTTTTATTCAAAAATAATTTATCTTATTTATTTATAAAGAAGCATTTTGAAACTCCACAACTCTTTTCTACTTGGATCATTTTTGTTTTTGTGGTAAAAATTGTCACATCTGCTCTATCAGTGATGAAAGATAAAAGAAAATAACTTGGTGTTCATTTTTGTGATCAAGTATTTCAAATTAAAAGTATTCTGTGTTTAGTTTTGTTTTATTGTGACATTCAGCTACATGTGGTTCAGAAAATATGAGTTGACTTCTGGATCATCAGAATTTAAGCTCAAAGATGAGACGTTTCATGATGACTTTAATATTTATCATATTCCAACTCATAATCAGAAACTATTTCATTACTTTTCCAATATTCCAGATTCTGAATCAATGACATGAAGAGAAATAAAACTGAACATTTCTGGAAGCCTCAAATTTCACTGAGTGAAAAAATTCTGCTGAAAGATGGTCAACAGGACATTTTTAAACAACTTTGATAGCAGAAGACAGTTGATATATAAACCTAAAATTTCACAGATTTGATTTTCAATACTATATTTCATGATCATTTTTAAAGAAGTAAATCAGAGATTAATTAGAAGACCTCTGTAATTTGAGATGGAAGAACCCTCTAGAAACTGATATAAATGACTTCACTTTATATCCTGTTGGCTTGTTTCATCTATAATACAGCCAGTTTCATAAACTGATCATACATGTAGAGAAATCTCAGACTCAAAGACAAAAAGTAACTAAAACACTAAATAAATACAGTGGTGGAAAGAGAACAATGTTTCCCTCTGAAATGAGCAGAGATGAAATAGAACTGAAATATGACCCCATGTGGATAAAGTCAGAATGTAGAAATATAAAAGTGATGACAAAGAAATATGACTGAAATGTTTCAATCAGTACAATGACATCAGAATTCATGGATTTCTCCTTGTATAGACTGAATGGTGTAAAGTAGAATTCATTTACTTGAGCTGTGAGATATAAGGCAGACACTGCAGGAAACTCCTCACTTCACTCTCTTCATGTGACCAGCCTGTCAGCTCCACTGGTTTCTTCTCTGATTGGAGTTTCAGCACTTCCAGGAGGATGGAGGTCTTTCTCTCTGAGAGCTTTATGGACCAGACTGCAGGAGCTGACTGGAAAACTGACTGTAATGATGGAAGGACTCTCAGACCTGTTTTAGTCTCATAGTCCTTCACATGGGAGAACAGATCCAGCAGGAAACCAGTCTGATATTTTCCATCCATGGAACATGAAGGAAATCCTTTATATCTGCACACTGACGATAACTGCTCCAGTATCTTCTCTCCTGTCTGCTGTTCTCTCTCTGCTGCTGCACAGAACAGATTCACAAACATCCTGGTTGTTTCATCAAAAAGTAACTGCTCAACTCTGTAAAATGAAGAGAAAAACATGTTTTAATGATTTCATCTCAGTCATAGAAATACAACTCCTCATGAGGAATGATTCCTGTTTCATCAGTGCAGTAACAGATGCTTTACAGGTTACAGATTTCATCTTCAAACTCTTAAAATACTCACAAACCCAATACCACCTTAAATGTCACAGTTTTTTCATTTCCTGTCTTGTGTTTCTGTTTTTCCATCAAGAGGTATTAACATGACTGAATAGTTGTCACTGAGCTGCAGCTCTTTTTATCCACATCTTTTCATTCTTCTCATACAGGTACCAGACTGTCACATGTTTCCAAAGTGTTGCAGGAAATATTTCTACATCAACAGATAAACTCACATTCTCTCTCTGCTTCATTGCTTCAGTCAGTCACTGACCTTCATTAAGTTCTATCAACTCTTTCACATTTCATGATCAGTTGGACTAATAACATGAGAAACAATGGACAGTGAAAATAACACACCGTCTTAATAACTCAATCTTACAGTTTAATTTAAAATCAGCAATTTTATCATGAATCATGACATTAAAATATCGAAATCAAATTAAAAAATGTGGGTTGATTCCATACCAAATCATCCATTTTTTTGTTACATTTTTGCTCCAATATCTCTAAATTTTGACACAATTTTTTTAAAGCATAAAATATGGAAGTTTGAAAGATTGTAGGTGATCCATCTTTCCTGAGAAAAATGCTTTAGTTTAACCCCTTAAACTTCAGTGTACCGCCGGCGGTACACTTACTAATTTGCATAGGAATTTCAAGAATGTCCGACGGCTGCAAACGCGATTATACAAACACTATACGCCGATGGAAAGCTTAGATTCTTATGAATCCGCCGGTATAAACCACTTTCAGATGTGATTACCACAGCGGGTGAGAAAAACACATTTGTCCGACAAAAACGAATATCCATCCATCCGTTCTCTATACACTGTTTGGACAACAATATCTCAAGAATTATTGAAGTTAAAAACCTGAAATTTTTACTGTTTTCTTCATGTCATTAAGTCAGGATTGTTCATATTGAAAAAGTATTTTTTAAAAACTGTCTGATGGTGGGTGAGCAGACATATGAAAAAGGAAAAATTGAAGCCATCATGAAAAGTTCCATCTCTGAACTCACATTAACAAATAAAATATTGAT
>NC_067134.1:1887530-1914369 GCF_021347895.1 Acanthochromis polyacanthus | reverse complement strand
ACATCAGCACTTCTTGAATATGGGATGTGGGAGCAGGTCAGGGTGGACCATGGACCACCGTGAGTTTTACTTGTCCCTCTACATGCAGGAGATGCTGTCTAACCACAGACACAACTTGCAAAGGCAACCATATCGCCAAACTCGGTCAACAAAGGTGAGGTGATGGTTTCCTTAAAGTGCAAAATGTGCCTTCTAATGCCCAAAATGAGACTAAGCTTTAGAGATGTTCCTCAGTTGTTATGTACTGGTGCTGAACAAAGAAAGAACAAACTCTAGCTGCAGTGATCCTCAGTTCAAACACACGGGGCCAAAACCTCCAACCTTAGTTAGCATAGAAACCAACCCCCACCTAAACAATGCCATATTGGTGTCCATACATGATCCATCTAGAGAATTTTCAGCATGTTTCTTTGTCACTAAACCACCCATCCATTTGTCTTCCAACCATTGCACAGCCATAAGCTTCTATCAGTCTGCCTGCAGAGCTGCAGGGCGTAGTATATGACTCTGCAGTGCCAAAGGTAAACACAGGTGACCACACAGGGATAGAAACAGAGCAAATGGATCAGTGGTTTTGTGGCCATTCTCTAGATAGAGTGTGAATGTTCACCAGCATCATGTTGTGAAGGTAGCCATTCGTTTATATGGATAACTGAGGTTTGAGGTTTTGGCCTCGTGTGTTCAAACTGAGGATCAGTGCAGCTGCTGGAGGGAGGGGGGTGTGATGGCGCTAAATAGTAGAATATCTTTAGCATATCACCCGATAGGACCCAACTTTATGCAAACTGAAATCTCCCTTTAACCAGACGCAGCCTTGAGTGGGTGCTTGTAGGTCCCATACACATCAATGGTCCTGCTCATTGGACTCCTAATCAAACCTCTTAATGCTGTCTGTAAACTTTTTACACCTGATACAGTCCTGTAAACTCTCACCATGCTGGTTTTGCAGACTAAATCCCCTTTTCTTGTCTCCATAATCCTACAGTAGAGTGAATGTGGGTAGAGATAAATAACAGGGTAAATGAGCCAGTGAAGGAGGCCCTCATGCAGCTGCAGGTTCAGGAAGTCCTCAACATGGATGACAACGTGACCAGATGCTGCACATCTAACCTTACTGCTGAGCTGTGCAAGATCGCCATAACAAGAGCTGTACATGCATGGAATGACACAGAATCCCAGTGAGTTAAAAAATATGCAGCATACAATCCTGTCCTTTTTGTGAACTTTTTATTCAGAACTTGACAGTGAATTTGAACAAAAATGACATTTTGCGAGCCATGCTTTGCTTCACAGGCAAAGGAACAGCCAGTTGTTGAGCAGCAGGAGGATGTCCAAAGACAGTGGGAGAGGAGTTGTTGCCACAGGCCTCCAAGCAGCAGACATGTAGCAGCAGGATGTGGGCTCTGCACTAACTACAGTCTCCTGCTGTGGAACTCACCCCTTCTCAATGAGGACAAACTTTTTGCTGAACAGTACCCTGATATTTCAGTTTGACTAGATAATGTGGTAAACTAACTTTATCTGTGAATATTTTATTATTTCATGACTGGAAAATAAAGTTCCAGGCATAAATAGAACAGAATAGAAATGCTTGATTTATCACTGAGGGGAAATGTGGTCGCTACAGCAGAAAGAGTCCAGTTTCCACTACCATAGAAACAGATAAATGGGCAAAAATGTGCAGTAAATAAAAACAAACAAAAGGAAAAATGCAAAATAAAATGTCCCATGTAAAGAAGGCAAAAATATAAAAGTGTTTGAAAGACTCAGTTATTTTCTTCCTTCATCTTTACAGGCAGCAGCACTACACTTCTATTCTCCTTCTTTACTTCTGATACTAGAACTAAACTCGTCTTCAACGCGAATCATCAGCTTTTAAAATGAGGCAGCAGCAAACATCACAACAACAAATGAGACCATTTTCAACAAACTCATGCAACTGATGTCACTTCAGAACTATCAGAGTCTGTTTGAGTCTCAAGTTAAAGCTGATTACTGACAACGTAGAGCCTCAACGTTACCGTTTTAATCACTTTTAAGTTCCTTAAACGTTCCATTAACGTGAACCAGTTTTATTACCTTCATGTCCAACATTACAGGAACACAACACACTTCAGTATTTACTGGATGCTGAGTCTCTTCTCTGGTCAACACAGAAATAAACTGCACCAACTTCTGGGCTTCACTGCACACATTATATTTGACTCTAAAGCTGCATTTAAAGCCTTAAAACTGGCACCAATAAATAAATAAACATTTACTTAGTGAACAACTGTTGGAGTCTTTCAGTGTCTGTTGGTCCGATCAGCCGAAGATCCCAATTACTGAACTGAAAACTGATTAAAACAAACCAACAGAGAGTAAAACTGGTAAACTGAAAATGTGCTGCTGCTTCACTGATAAATACCCACAAACTAAAGCAAATTGGGTAAAGGTTTTGCTTTATCGTCATTTATTTCATAGATAGTCTATATAAGACTTTTATTTTTCCAGAACTAATAGTAAATGTTGCTTTTATATAATTTCGTGAACATAATGAACTGGTGCTAACTGCACAGACCGTGTTCTGACCCATAAATTAAAAAAATTAAGTAAATTCTCAGCCACAAATTTTCCTGAATAGTTTTTAAAGACCTTTTCTGCATCAAAAATAGCAGCATTTCCTTTGTATATTTTGTGTTTTCTTATTTCAAAGCTGTTTCAAGCAATTATATTTTAATATGTGTCATTTTAAATACAGAGAATTAACAAGAAATAAAACAGGCTCTGAAATATTCATTAAATCAATACTGACTGTAATGTTGAATGAACTGAAAAGTCATCTAGTCTGTTTAAAATTTGTTTCATTTCGGTTTGGCAAACAATTATAAGACGTAGAAGGACTGCTGGTGTGAGCCAAGCTGTCAGGGAACAGTCACAGGCTCTGGATATTTGTGTTGTTGTCTTACTGAAGCTCAAACTGAAAATAAATCCATTTTTGTGGATAATTGTGAACCTACAAACCCATCATGACCTGACAGGCGAGGTTAGCTGAGCTAGCTAACAAGCTATGCTAACAAGGTTCTCCACCAGCACAGATTGTTTTGTAGCCGTAAAATGAGCAATAAAATAAATGAAGTCGTCTGTAAGATAAACAGCTGTAGGTGGATTCTAGTTTGAGTTGTAATGTTTTACTACGTGACTGAGACTAACTTGATCATAGTGAACTCGTTAATCAGGATTTGGTAACTAGCTAGCTACAGCGGCTAGTCAATGTAAAGTAAGAGGAATTACAGATTAGCTACACTTCCTGTTCCTCCTTCATAATAAAAGCACTCTATTATATTAATTAAACGTTTCATCTGCCGTCAGGTCAGATAAATCACGTTGTAATTCTTATTTGTCAGCTGATCGTATTAACGCGACCATGTGGAATGTGAAAAAGGTCAAGTTTCCATAGCTACAAGTTGGTTTTGACTAACAACTGGAACTGGAAGGCTGATGAGGACTGCAGATGTGAACTGAGGTGTAATTTGTGTGCGATAACTTCTCCACTTGGTCTGATTGTGTTTTTATGCTTCTCTGTTTGAAAAGTTCAAATGGAAAATCAGCACTCACCAGGAGAATCCTCCTCTGCTTGATGAAGTAAAATACCATCCAGAACAGTGGATTTCTGCCCTCTGGTGGCCAAAGCGTGAAACTACAACATCATGTTCATCAAAAGCAACAAAACTTGTTCATAAGCAGCACTTCCAATAACGTGATTCAAAATACAATGGAGAAGATTGTAGTTAGGATTTTTCAGCATGAGATAAAACTGAATAAATTGGTTGAAATTAATGAAACAACAGAATCAATGAATACACTGAATAAATTAAACAAAATATATGTATGACGAAACACATGAAAACACAAAAAAAGAATAAATGGAACAACAGTTTGTGGATGTTAAAGATTTGGTGTTTATCCCATCAATATTTTAGTGGAAAAACAAATTAAAATAAAGTCATGACAAGAATCAATTCTATCAAGTGTGCAGACAAATTTTATTTAAAAGCATAAAGGCCTTTATTTTTATTTACAAGATGATTAGGATTATGTTTCATGATTATGATTGTAAAAATGTTAGACTGAATCATTACCAAAGATGAGGTCATGATAAACTAAAAGATAACGCTGGAACATCCCCAGAAACAGATGAAGGACTGAAAACCTGGAACTGAGGCTCCAAGTGGACAGATATCAGTCAGAGGGTAAAAAAGTGGATTTTCAGCTCAGAATCAGAGTCTGTGTTCATGAACCAGCCTCTGTTTGCTGCATGGAGCTGAAATGACAGTAAATCTCAGACTTCATCTGACTCTGACTGACTTGGACTCTGACTTTGGTGTTTTGTTCTTTATTAAGTCTGAGGATAGAAAATACTTGGAGTTCACCAGGAGACTGAGTGTTGATGAAGACTTGAAGATTTTCTGGCTCATTTGAAGAATGGAGCAGGAGAAATCTCATGTGGATGAACTGAGTCAATAAATCAGACTGGACAAAATCTGTCCAAGAGGAAGCAGATGTTTGACAGCAGCAGCTGGTAGAAAACCTGTTTTATTGGTCAAGAGCTGCACGACCTGATGAAGGCAGAAACTAAAGTCTGACAACACTGAGCAACAAGATCTTCATGTTGGAACAAAGCAGAGTTGTGGGAGTCTGATGGACTGATGAGACTAAAGTGGACTGTTTGGGCAGAACGTCTGGAGGCAGAAGGACCAGAAGAACAGCATCAACAGTCCTGTTGGTGGCTTTGAAGCTGCTAAACTGGAGCATGTGAGCAGCAGCATGGATTCTCTCAAACACCAGGACAGTTACAAGAACAATGTGAGGAAACTGAAGCTCACTGGACTTTCAGCAGGACCAGCATCCAAAGCAAACGTCCACCAAAGCCTGCTTCAGGAATCCTTCCTGGAAAGTCCTGGAGGTTCGTTTCAGTCCTGGATTTAATCCCAGTTAAAATCTTTGGAGGGATTTAAAGAAAGCAGCAGCTCAGAAAACAAAGAATATCAGTGATCTGGAAGCTTCTGAACATGAGGAACCGAGTGAAGGTGAAGAAGAGAGAAACTAGAAGAAACATTTACTGGAGCTCAGAAAGGTCAAAGGATGTTGACATTAAATATGAACTCTGAGCTCAACAAGCTGCTTCTGGACCTTTGAGGACTAAACTGGATTCATCTTCAGAGCTGTTTGTCTCCTCAACATGATGTGATCAAAACCCACTAAAATGTGCTTCATTAAACTCTCTCTGGGCTCCAAGGCTTCAGCTGACATGTTTCCAGGACACTTTGTTCTCATCAGCTCAGTGTGTTGCAGGTAGAGAAGCTCAACAACTTTGACTGCAGCTGGAAATAGAAAGTCAACTGAAATATAATCCTGCACTGACACAAACATCCTGAAACTTACTGCACACTCTGCAACCTGACATCAACCTCCAACGTTTCATGTCAACATTAACTGCAGTTCTCCATCATTCACAGTGTGGAGCTGCAACACTAAACTACACAGTGATAACAACACTTTACACTGGTTCCCAGTCCACCTCCCAGTAACATGGTCCAGTCAGAGTCTCTACACACCAGCTGCTGCTGCTTCAACCTCTGGATCATCAGGACACACTTCATCCTCTCACCACAAACACCGTCCTGATCAGCATCACTCCCATCTGCAGAGAGAAGAAGAAAGAAGAGAGGAGATCAATGAGTTTGATCAGCAGCTCATCAGGATAAAGAGCAGCAACATCTCATCTGGTCCTCAAGTTTCAGCTGACAAACCAACATGGAGGCTGTCAGTCAGCACATCTGGATGGAATCAGACACAACCTCCATTTCTCAGTATGCGTACTTGTCCACAGGGGTGTAGTCTACGTGATATGCAGGTATACGCCATATACCCACTAGAAAATTTTCAAAAATTTGACAGGTCGCTTCTATTTTATCGGTGCAGCTTTCCAGTGTTTATCATTGGTCTATCAGCTCAGAAACACAGACCAATTATGTACGAGTTCAGGCATCCCACGTGACGCTACTCAGCCAATGACGCATTGCATCGCAGCTCTGCCTTCAAAAAGCAGCTGAGAGATGAGGGACAGAGAGGACAGTAGTGATGGTTCGGCTCTTTTCAGAGAGCTTTTGGCACGGCTTTCAAAGAAAAGCCGGTTCTTTCGGCTCCCAAACGGCTCCTAATTTATTATTCTGTGTAGCCTCATGTTTTAGCCTAACCTGGCAAATATGAATCATTTGTGTTTTGACAAACTCTTTTTCATTCAGTGTTTTTATGAGAAGCCTTATAATTGACTCATTTGTGCATTTGTTCTGTTACAAAAACAGACATTCTTACTTTTGTTTAATGTTTCAAACTTTTTTTGCACAAATGAACAAAACTCTGCACATGAACCCACAGAACCAGAACAGAACCAGAACCAGACTCAGTATTCAAACAGTATAAATGTCCTCAGAGCAGGCTGACATTCAGAAAAATCAGAAGCCTGAGCTTGGATGGGCTGATACATTTCTTCTTTCAGTGAATATCTGCCGTGTTTTTGAGAAGATCCTCTCAGATGGAAGAAGTTGTCTCTCCTCCATCACCTTCACCAGGTGGGGCAGACTGAGGCCTTGTCCTGCTCCAGCTCAGTGGGTCGTCTGCTGGTTGGATGAGGGCTTCCTCTAGATATGATCCTCCATTACAATTAGAATCATCTCCTGTTGCTCTTCCATCACAGAGGCTCCACACAGCAGAAGTTTGAGGTTCCTCCTCCACTTGGTCCTCTAATGGTGGAGGTGTCAGGCTGCTGCTCTTATTCTCTGAAGTGTCTCATCAACAGCTCTGTTGTCACTGAAGGCAAGCTTCTTTAATCTAGGATCCAGTAACATGTTTTCTGCTAGGACAGTGTTCAACTCCATACTCCATTAAATAAGTTGGGAGTCGGCTCTTCAGATTCACTACAAAGCATCGGCTCTGAGAGTCGTATCTTTTGCTCATTACACACCAGTAGAGGACAGACTGTGGTCACATGTTTGGCTCATCATACAGCTGTAAGGCAGCTTTCTCAACTATGAACAAAATCAAAACTAAATGTCATTCCAGACTCACCAATGAGCTCCTCTAGATATGTTTGAGAACAGATCTGACACCATTCAGGCCATGATTCAAAACACTGACAGGACAAGCAGCAGCTCAGTTCTCCCATTAAGCAGCAGAGATATTAGGGGAGTGATATGAGACAAACAAAAATGTAAAAGTGTTCAAATGTTTACATTTATGAGATTTAGGTATTGTTAAAGATGTATATAAGTTGATTCAGGTTGTTCAGCCACGTTTTTTTAAGTTCTACACTTTATTTTTTAGATATACACTTACATAAAAAGTTATTTATTAATAAATGTCAAAATGTTTTTGAACCGTACTGAATTTATTTGACGGTCAGTTTTTGATTACAGGCAGACTCTAATAAAACTACCAGGTTACATCAGCATATATCACAGTAACTCAAGTTAGACATTATGATGTTCTGGACCTTTGCTGACTGGACCTCTCTGAATTTCAGTTGAATAACTCTGGCTTAGAAGAAGAAGGACATGAGTCAACAATCTCTAATGCTCCAACACCAGTCAGTGGAGAACAAATAACAAAAAGGAACCAAAGCCAAATTAAACTATTTCAGTGTTTTAATAAGCCTGTTTCTGTCCTGTGAATACTGCCGCTTTAGGAAACACTACTGCTCAAAGCTTGCTTTTCTACAGCTCGGGAGACAAATTTGAGATTCTCATGTCAGCCTCATTTTAGTTTCTATTTTGTCTAAAATGTTTCTAATATGTTTCTCCTAAAATTCACGAGGAGAAATAGGTGAGACAGGATAATTAGAGGGAGTCATACTTGAGACTTCTGGGAGATACCTTGCTAATCTCAATACAGCGTTTTAATGGCTCCTTTATTTCTCCTCTGGAAAAGAAAATGAGCAATACTGGAGCTACTACGGAGCAAAATGTGAGACTCACTCACCAACAGGCCAGGGATCAAACAACAACCCTCCGGTTGCGAGACGGCCATTCTACCCACTGAGCTATGCCACCCTATCCACACACACACCTTACAGACGCTGCAACAAATAAGAAATTTCCAGGATACAGCCTAAACATCTTGAGGCACTTACAATAATATATGGTGACTTCAGTCATGTCACCCTCTCCTCCCACTTGACTGGATTTATCATTCTAAACAACACGGATCATCCACTCATAATACCGTGATGGGCCTCTCTCTGGACTGCAGGATGGAGAGATATAGAAGATCTTTGTACCCACAGCGATCAGGCTTTATAATTCTATAGCAAATAGTAGATGAGCTGACAGACAAATGAATTTCCCTTTTGGGATGAATAAAGTAATCTGAATCTTTATTAATTAATTTAAAAAATATCATGTGGATTACAATAAAGTCAACATGATAGATGATTAAAAACAACCAAAACGTTGATCTGAGTCTGAGAATTCAATGAGCGCTTGTGGAGATCTTTTCATTTGTTCTCTCTGAGCTTAGTATGAGATGCATGAACTGAAGCTGGGATGAGAATAGATGGAGTTCTTAGAGAGAGCTCTCTGATTTCTCTGCCTGAGATCACAAAGAGACACAAAAGTTGAGAAACTCTGAGAATTATATGAGAGCTTGCTGAGATCTTTTCTGAAACTTTAAAGGAGACTAAACTGAGATTTAGTGCATCTTATTGCTCTGGAGAAAAAAATGAGACACAGAAGAAATAAACTTTAGTCTCAGTTTGGTGTCACACAGATCTCAAAGTTGTCTAGGAGAAGTAAATGAAACATTTTTGAGATCTCTTTTTGAATATTTTTTTCCTCTGGGTTATCAGCGATGATTATAACAGAGGGCAGAAAAATAAGATGCCGGTGCAAACAATCATTTAATAACAGGAATAGTTTCTTCATGTGCCAATACCCTAGTACACACTTCTAGATAACGTCACCTGAACTGACAGCCGGCAAGGTGGAAGTCCAATAAAACCTATAGTCTCTGTGTTAAAATCCATTGTTAAAATCCAGGGAGCTCGGAGTAAGGAGTACGCGGTTCAGCAGTTGCGGGATCCAGTCACCTCCTTCCTGGGCTTGGACTCGTGTCCAGGGAAACCACCTGCAAGACAGACCCACTGCCAGTACAGAAGTCTCTCTCACCACCCACCTTCCCACGAAGACGCACACCCGCCAGAATGTTACTAAAAAGTCCCAAAGGGATACTCACATGCTAGGCAGAGCTAACCGCCCTGCCACTGCGAGTGTGTCGTGTTGTAACATTCTGGGTCTCTCCTCCGGCTTCGCCTCAGCGTTCCTCTCTGCCTCCGTTTCCAGACTCGTGCTCCCTCCGCTTATCCACCCGTTCCAGCTCTGTCTCCGATCACTCTGTTCTCTGCTCTCTTCCACCGTTAAAATCCAGAGGGACCGGGGGCAACGTACACGAGGTGAAGAAACTTCAGGGGGGACCAGGGGTAAGGTGCACGAGGTGCAGAAGCTTCAGCGTCCAGCAGTCTTCCTCTGGGCCCGGACTCTTCTTCCTGAAGGCCACCTGTGAAACACAAACCCACTGCCAGTGCGGACGTCTCCTATCATCAACCCTCTCCCAAGGATATACACACCCCAGAACGTCACGGTAAAACCCAAAGGGCTACTCACACCCCAGGCAGAGCAAACCGCCCTGCCGCTGCGAGTGTGCCACGTAACGTTCCGGGTCTCTATCTGCTTCGCTTTGGCGTTCCCTCCTACCCCGGTCCCCAGCCTCGGGCCATCTCTTCTTGTCCCCTCTTTTCCGACTGTCCTCTCTCTAGTCGCTCTCCTGCCACTCTGTCATCCTACACAAACTTTTATAGCCCTCTCCTTCCAGTCCGGAGCCTCTTTCTCTGCCATCCATTGGCTCCTATAAGGAGGAAGGGAGTGTAGAGAAGTGTGGAAACACAGGCACCCCTGTATGTATTGTTTATTTGTTTATTGTTTATATGTTTATTGTTTATTTGTTGTTCATCTTTACATTTGTAGCAACAGTGGTTGGGTCAGTGTAGTGTTTGTATTTGAAGCTCTTCTGTGTCTGCATAGGTTGTGGGCAATCTGGGCAGATGAGATAACCATTGTTGTTAATACTTCTCGCCACAAGGGGGAGCTTATTGGATATTATCGGCTAACGAGAGGACAATCGAGTTTGGTAACTTTACTCCAATATGCAGCAAAACACAGTAACATGTACCACTGCACGCTCTCACTCCAAAGCAGTGTCTACCCCAGAAAAACACACAGATTCGGTCCTGGCTAGATTTGCGCCCCGGGCGAACCATCCTTTGCCGCCGGCGCCCGTCCGCCCGAGCGGACAGAATGAATGAGTCCGGAACGAAAACACATCCGGGTGGAAACAACTGACGGCTAACAACACACCGGCATCCTCCAGTTCAACTTCAAACCTTCAAACCTGGGGCTACATGGCCTAACCAGATAACACATTAAAAATTAGACGTAGTGACATTAAACACTAACATTTTCACTTACTTTCTCGTTCGTTTTCCAAGTCGTACTCCTGTTCTTGTTTCTACTTCTTCTTCTTCGTCTTCTTCTTCTCACACCGGTGTATCGGCAAAAATAATCCCCAGTAATCCACTTTCGTTGTGGCTTTTTATTTGCAGCGTTTCTTTTTTATTTGCAGCGGCGTTTCTTTTTGTTTGCAGTGTTTCTTTTATTTGAAGCGGTGTTTCTTTTCATTTGCAGCGTTTCTTTTTTATTTGCAGCGGCGTTTCTTTTTATTTGCAGTGTTTCTTTTATTTGCAGCAGCGTTTGTTTTTGTTTGCAGCGTTTGTTTTATTTGCAGCGATGGCGGGTCTCGGCCACCGTAGGTGTGAGAAGAAGTGAAGTACTAGAAGTAGAAACTGAAAAAGGAAGCTGTATCGCTGTTTTGATGGCTGAAAATAAACGCACACGATGTCGACCACAACTTGAAGCCTCCGTGACTGAAGTGTGTTACAAATCTGGTGTCAGAAGTGGGATCAGTGGTGCTTCTGAGAGCGATGTAGCAGAGACCGCAGCGCAATGAAGCTGGAGAGACTGCAGGACGAGTTGAGTGAGTCCCTGGTGCAGCTACAGTGTAAGCAGCTACAAGAGGTGTGTCTCAATGCTAAAATTGCTACCGAGAAAGGGGCTAAGAAGCACACACTGATAAGATTAATAAGCCAAGCGGCGGATACAGCTATAGACGATGAAAAAGAGGAGGTGGCGTCTGCATTTTTGTCCCGGTTGATAGCAGCTGCAAAAGAAATGAAAGTACGCGATGAACAGTTACTTGGGGCTGACGAAGACGGAGCTAGTAAGGATGCTACCACGTTAGCTAGCCTCCAGGAACAATATGCGGCAATGCAACTGAGTTTTCACGCTTATACAAAAAAATTTGAGGAGGAAATAGCAAGGCTGACCAACAAAGTAACCACACAGCCTGCGAGCAATGTGTTGTTTCGTCCACAAGCACCCTCAATAGCCCCCCAACCACCGGAAGTGACCATTCGGAGGGAGTTCAAGATCAATGGTCAAATTGGAGAAAGAGGCCAGAAAGATAAATTATCATACTCTAACTTGATCCACCAGATTGATATGGGGCTAAGGAGAAACCACAGCGAGGCAGAAATAATTGAAGCAGTGGTAAGAGCCATAAGCCCAGGCTTGAGTTTGCGTGACATGTTAGAGATCAAGTCGGACCTCACTCTTGCCCAACTGCGCACCATCCTAAAGGGTCATTATAAAGAGGATAGCTCCACTGACTTGTACCATCGCCTGATAAACATCACTCAGGACGGCAATGAGTCGCCCCAGAACTTCCTATTCAGAGCTATAGAGCTAAAAGAGAGACTGTTAGTTGCATCAAGAGAACCTGGTGCAGATGAACAGTACAGCCGTGAACTAGTGCAAAAGAAGTTCCTTAGAGCGGTGGGGACAGGACTCCTTATTGACAACATGAAATATCAGCTCAAAACTTACCTGGATTATGCAACCGTCACTGATGATGTGTTAACTGCAAAAACAAATGAGGCAGCTAGCCTTGAGTGGGAAAGACAACAGAAATTCAAGAAGAACAGTAAAGACCTAAAAGTCAGAGAAATCAAGGCAGAAACATACACAACTCCAGAGGCTACAGTGGGAGCAGTGGGTGGTCCAGGACGTGCATCCCCCGCATTCACAAAAGGTAAAGCAGCCCAGGCACAGCCACCGGTGACCCGTGCAGAATCTGAACTGCTCGATGCCATAAAGCAGTTAAAAGGAGAGGTGGAGGAAATTAAAAGAGTTATTTCTGAGTCTCCTAGACTGCAGCGAGCAAGCGGGAGACGTGCCTGCAGGACCTGCCAAACCAACAACCTAGGAGAACAGTGCAACCATCAACCATTGCTTCAAATGTGGACAAAGTGGTCATCTATCTCGAGGCTGTAGATCTGGAAGGAGAAATGCTGACAGATCTGGACAGGTAGATATGTCAGTTAACAAGGTGACAGCCATCCCGACACAGCCCTCTGGAGAAGATAAAGACAATGACGGTGAACACGTTAGAAACATGTACAAGCTAGTAACTGACAGTATCCAGCGCATAGAGGCAAAAGTGAGAGCACAGAACAATGCTGCACCAGGAAATGAAGCAGTTAGTGTTAACCTTGTTTCCCCCAAGCAAAAGGCGAAGTTACTCGGCCTAGTAGGGAAAAAGTACATTATCACTTGCCTGATAGATGAGGTTGAAACCAAGGCTTTGTGGGACACTGGGTCACAGGTTTGTCTCATGAATGAAAAGTGGAGACAGCAGCAAATTCCACATGCTACAGTCAGAGATTTAGCTGAGCTTGTAGATCCAGACCTCTTAAATGCACGGGCAGTGAATCAGACTCCAATTCCTTTTGTTGGTTGGGTTGAAATCACATTTAAGTTACCATCAGAGAATGCAGAGCAGCTCGAACTCCTAGTACCAGTTTTGGTCACAGATGAAGATGGGGTGGCAGAGCAGCCAATCATTGGGTATAATGTGATCGAGTATGTACTGGCAAGAGGCATCGAACCACCACGTGTTGTTACAGAAGCAGCCAGCGCAGCATTCTCATTTGACTGTAAGAAAGCTGAGGTGTTTCTGAAAGTAATGAGAAGGGGAGATGATGGGTGTAGTGAAGGCGCAGTAATACTGGGTAGGGAGAGCACATCTATCCCAGCAGGCCAGACAAGAACAGTGAAGTGCAATGTTAGAGCAGTCATACTCACAGAGCAACAAGACGTCTCGTTTGAACCCCGTCCACCAGCTCTGTTACCAGAGGGGTTAAGAGTGGAAGAGGGGGTAGTGCGTCTGCAGAGAGGGAGCCGGTCACGTGTTGCCATTCCGGTTACAAACAGCACTACGCATGACATCCTGTTACCCCCAAGGACCATACTAGGACAGACACAGTGGGTTAAAACTGTCTATCCTGCAGATACAAAACCAGTCAGAGTCCATCAGACAGAGGCAGATACCCCAAATGTAGAACAGACACCAGCACCTAAAACAGGAAACGGGGAAAAGACACAGAAACATGAAGGAAGAGATGAGAGTCAGAATAGGTGGGACCCCCCAGTTCCTCTCAGTCACCTTCCTCTACCCCAACAACAGCAGGTCAGACAGCTTTTAAGGGAGGAATGTGGAGCTTTTGCTCAAGATGAACATGATGTGGGCAGTATCCCCTCCCTGCAGCTCAAGATTCGTCTCAGTGACCCTACACCTGTAAAACGTACATATATTTCAGTACCGAAGCCCCTGCACAAAGAAGTTAAAGAGTACTTTGAAGACTTGTTAAACAGAGGTTGGATCACGAAGTCTAAGTCTCCATACTTTAGTCCTATCGTTTGTGTGTGGAAAAAGGATGGAAGTCTTCGTCTGTGCATAGATTATAGAGAGCTAAATAGAAAGTCCATCCCTGACCACCATCCGATACCCCGCATACAAGATATGCACAGATAGGCCAGTAAAGGAGAAGAACAGACAAAACAGACGAGACAGAAAGAGACAGCCAGGTGGTGGAGGCCAGCGACTGTCATCTTGTTCTGTCACATGGTCAGCAGAACATCAAGAGGTACTCTGCCAACTAATTGACTCTCTCTCTCAGCCACCAGTGTTAGGGTATCCTGACTTTGAACAACCCTACACCTTGCATTGTGATGCCTCACAGGAAGGACTCGGGGCAGTACTTTATCAGCGACAGCAAGGAAAATTAGGGGTGATTGCATATGATTCCAGAACATTGACAGCCCCAGAGAAGAATTACCACCTTCATTCGGGGAAGCTGGAATTCCTGGCTATGAAGTCGGTCATATGTGAGAGGTTCAAGGACTGTTTTATTCACCACCATTCACAGTCTATACAGATAACAATCCCCTCACATATGTGCTCACTACAGCCAAACTGAACGCAACCATTCATCGATGGGTAGCTGAGCTCGCTGATTTTCAGTTCTCCATCAAGTACCACCCTGACAGAATTAATGGAGATGCTGATGGCATGCCTATGAACATGGAGCAGTACATGTCAACATGCACGGAAGCTGTACTGCCTGATGTGATGAGCAGTGTCACGCAGGCTGTCACTGTTTTGCAAGAGAGTGACCCTGGCTCTGTCCTGTGACCATTGCTACTGCTTTAGAAGAGGGGAGTAATGAGGTGACAACAGTGATGCAGATCCCTAAAGCAGTCCTGAGAAACGCTCAAGAAGAGAATCCTGTGATTGGAGTGGTGTTCAAATATGTGCTCTGAGGGCAGAGGCACAAGAGTTCCATCGAGACAGAGGTACCGACATGGCAGATGAGCGTCACAGAGAGGACAGCGTGAGGCAAGAGACTGAACCGGAGGAAGAAGTGATCGAGACATCAGAACAGAATGTTGAGACCTCACACACGCAGAGGGAAGAGCAGGTTCCCGAACCAGTATCTGCTGATGAAGAAGACGACCATGATGATCCTCCTGTTCCACAGAGACAGTATCCTTTCAGAATAAGAAAACCAAAGTTAATGTTCACTTACCACAGGCTAGGGCAGCCAACCACATCACAGGTTGAGTAGAGAACAGCCTTATGAGGGATGCTGTAATAGGATCAGTATGTTATCAGTATCACTTTTGTTGTACAGTTCATCTAAATGATTAACGCGCTTATTACTTAAAATGTCAGACAGTGAGGTGACCTTAGAAACTGTGCCAGATTCCCGCGCTCATGGCGGAGGTGGCAGCGGAAGGTTATCGTGCACAATAACATCTGCTGTGAACATGTGACATTAACAGGAGATGAGTGTCATGTGATGGACTGGTTGCAGTCGTGCATCTTAAAGGACAATTATGAACTCTGACTCCTTTATAGTCATGAACTTCCTTATGCTTTGCATTCACACCATGTGTGCGCTGTTAGATCATGATGTCAATTGAAAAACCTCAATGTCAGGACGCCATTTCATTTTGGAGGGGAGAGTGCAGAGAAGTGTGGAAACACAGGCACCCCTGTATGTATTGTTTATATGTTTATTGTTTATTTGTTGTTCATCTTTACATTTGTAGCAACAGTGGTTGGGTCAGTGTAGTGTTTGTATTTGAAGCTCTTCTGTGTCTGCATAGGTTGTGGGCAATCTGGGCAGATGAGATAACCATTGTTGTTAATACTTCTCACCACAAGGGGAGCTTATTGGATATTACACAGGTGCGCGAAGAAGTGAAGTAGTAGAATTAGAAACTGAAAAAGGAAGCTGTATCGCTGTTTTGATGGCTGAAAATAAACGCACACGATGTCGACCACAACTTGAAGCCTCTGTGACTGAAGTGTGTTACAGGAGAACCTGGCAGGTGCAGCACATTACCTCATCAGAGGTGTTCACAGGCAGTGGGACACCCAAAAATCAAAGACAAAATTCAAAACACCAATAATCAAAAACATGCAATACAACTCAAAACACCAACAACTCAAACCACACAAAACATGCACGCATGCGACACATGCAAAAATAAATCTCTAAACAAACAATAAAACCAGTCCCAACTGCCCTGTGACAGTTTCAGTTCAGTTGTCAATAAATCAACGCCTCTAAAGATGAATTGAAGATTTATAACAATAAGACAAACCTGAATGCATGCATACATTAACTGCTGTATAAACTGTTGTATTAAAACATGAACATATAGGGCTGTGTTTTTATATCTGATTCCATTTTGTTGTTTTTCACGGTAAAGATAATCGTTCAGATGAGACGAGATGGTGACGTCATCAAGTATGCTCATGTTTGAACATGAACCAAGATAAGTTCTCATCAAGTACAGACTTGCATACTTGGTATTACGGAACAGAAAAGATCCAGATGTGACTGCTGGACCTGAGCAGAGCTTCTGCTCTGGAGAAACACCTCATGGTTCCAACATGTGATGATGCTGTGAAATAAGAGCTGCTGGTTTGAAGGCTTCAGTCTCACTGATCTCAGAGCTGTGACAAACATCAGACTGATCAGCTGATCACTGTTGAAATGAGACAACAAACAGTGAGATCAGATCTGATGGACACTCTGATGAAGGAGGACCACTGTCTCTGCACATCTGGAAGGCTGACAGCTAGAATCAGCTTTATTTCCTAAACACAACAACAGACGGCTTCACATCCACTCAAACACACCATGACAACAAGCTTGTGGCTCCTCTGATTGGCTGACTGCTGTCTCTGTGTTTCTGTCTCCATTCTGCTCTCACAGCTTCACTGAGAAGCTGCAGGTTTACAAGAGACACTGGATCTTTGCTTTGATACTGACTGTGTTTAGTAGAAAACTGCTGGAAGCAGCAGAGACTGATGGAACCTTCTACTGACCTCAGAGTCTTCAGGCTGCAGTCTGGATTCTCCTTAAGATCAAACAGATGTTTCACTGATGAATACTGCAGGTTGTTTCCTCTCAGGTCCAGATGTTCCAGATGGCAGGGGTTGGACTTCAGAGCTGAGACCAGAGAATCACAGCTGATCTCTGTCAACCTGCAGTACTCCAATCTGAATAAAGAATAAACAATGTAGATAATATCATTGATGATCCATCAGATGTGTTCAGGTTCTGAATGTGCAGATCAACATTACTTTGTCCTCATCAATCAGCTTTTCTCTAAAACCAGCAGAGTGACTTTGTCCTTCTCTTATTGTGGATCATCATCATGTCAGCCTTCTACACACATCATCCACATGTCAGCACAACATTCATCCACCTATTCATGTCCACACATCAATAACATGCTGCATCATCAACAGGATCAGGATCAGTCAAATAAAACTCAACACAAACCAAAGAAATATTTCTACTTCACTCACTAAACTTTGTCATTTCAAACTGATCTGAGTTCAGAAGATCTTCTGGATCCAGATGTGACTCTGGCACAAATTACAAACATTCGTTTTCTTTAACAGCTAACACCGAACATTTTCTACACTTTCTGCTACAAACACTCGTCTCTTGTCTCAACACACTAAAGAAAACAGAAAATATGAACCACAGCAGATTTACAGCTTCATGGATGGAAGTTCTGTTGAACATAAATGAGCTTCAGTTGTCATTAAACACATCAGATCTACAACAGTAACAGACAGACAGTGAACTGACTCCAGAGTCTTCAGGATGCAGTCTGGACTCTCCAGAAAACCACACAGATGTTTCACTCCTGAATCATGCAGATTGTTGTAGCTCAGGTGCAGATGTTCCAGATGGGAGGGGTTGGACTTCAGAGCTGAGACCAGAGAATCACAGCTGATCTCTGACAAACTGCAGCCCTCCAATCTGAATAAAGAATAAAAGGTGTGAGTTGAGGAGACAAAGTTCCTGCTTGAAATCATTCAGAGTTTCATCATGAGTTCAGAGATGAAGAAGCTTCAGAATGTCCAAGTTTAGAAAATGGAAACTCCAAACAGTTGAAGCCAACAGGATGCAGCTTCAAACAGTCCAACAGAAGGAGTGAAGAAGAGCTCTCATTAATATTACAGCCTGTCCTCAAAAGAAAAACGACCACATAGGTCGTCTGTACACGCCCGTATTACGACCACATGTTACGTTTTGACGTTTCCGACCTCTAGCAGTTGAGTAAATATCGACACTCCGGTGTGTCAGCTGAAACGTCACCATGAACAAAGTTTTAACTAACTAACTATCCCTGTCCCTATCCCTAACCCTAACCTTAACCATAACCCTAAACCCGTGCTGGGAAAGTGAGATAAAAGCCGTTTCGCGAATTAAATCCCGTAATGCGTTTGTTTTCCCCGTAGAGGCGCATACGTTCATACAACCGCATTGGTCGTATTCCGGTGCATGGTGCAAACGACCTATGCGGTCGTATGAATTTGAGGACTTGTTGTAATATTAATGACAACATGCTGCTGCTTCAATAAAGACGGAGTGACTTCAGTTCTGAAACTCTGCAGCTCCACCAGTGGCTCCATCCACACAAACTCATGCTGAGCAACAAACATAAGGAAACACACTCTGACATTTATTTCACTTTCTGCTCAGAGTCACACAAACACACAAGAAGGAAACGTGGACAAAATGAGGCTCCAGACTCTAAAATATCTTCATGTTCTGGAACCATGGAGACGTTTCAATCAGGACTCTACATTCACATGATTTCATTATTGATCCATCTGTCATTGATAGTGGAAAGTGTCCATCACAATTTGTAGAGGACCAGGTGACGTCTTCAAACTGTTTTCTCAAACACAAACATCTTCACTTTCAAATGACTCAAACCAGAGAAAAGAAGAAAATCAGCAGAAACTGAAGCAGAAAATGTTCCCATTGCTCCTGATAAATGACTTCAACTGTTCATCAACCGTTCAACTTTTGCTGTCAATTGAGGTAACTTGGATTTAAACTAGAGATGTCCGATATTCACTTTTTTGCAGAAAACCGATATTCCATTATTGTCCAACTCTCAATTTCCAATTCCGATATCAACCGATACCGATATATGTGGACTTGGAAATACTTCCAAACCACAGACATGTTGTTAGTCAGGCACAGCAAGCTTGTTACTGCAGACACACTTGCAGAGTTTAAAGTGAAAAATAGTCCAAAATCTGAAGTTTATTTTGCTTTTGGGTGGGGGTCGGGGTACAATCTCGCCAATTAATAAGAAATGGAAATATCTGCATTCAGAACCTCAGAATGCAGATTATAGCAACACTACAAAGATCAGTAGGTGGTGGTAGGTACTCCATCTGACTACAACATGGTGTGAATATATTATTTAGCAACTAATCAGTAAAAGACACGGAAAAAGGACATTGATTCACCTTTTAACAATATGTGCACTATTTATTCTGAAATATGTAAACAGCTACAGTACAAAAATAAAAATCAATGAAAATATCGTTTGTAAGAGCAAACTATATTTCAGTTTAAATAATAACAACAAAAACATTAAAATACTCTAAGAATTGGTAACTGAAATAATCAGACACAAATAAGAAAATAGAAAATAAACAAATAGACTTTACTACAGACAACTACAGTTCAATTCAAAAAAACATTTACTGTGCTACAAGAACTGGTATCTATTTTTATCTATTTCTTCTTTCTTTCTGACATCTTTCACTTCTTCCATCAGCATTGAGGCAGTGTTCACTTTTCTGGTTGCTAGATGTTGAGTTCCTCTGGTTCATCATCATCAAATAAACAAACAAGCACATGAAGAATTGTGTCCATGTTCTGTCTAGTGGCTTCATCAATATTCAATGAAAACACACATTTTTTTATTTTTTCAGAAATATTTTTCTTAAATATTGGTGCTATGCCATGTGTATTTATGGAACCAACATGCTGATTTGACACAGACAGTTTAGACTATTGTGGTTTCTCTTCAGGCTGCACAGTAGAGTAGTGGTTAGCACTTTTGCCTTGCAGCAAGAAGATCTCTGGTTCAATTCCTGGGGTGGCCCTGGGAGTTTGCATGTTCTCCCTGTGCATGTGTGGGTTTTCTCTGGGTACTCCGGCTTCCTCCCACAGTCCAAAAATATGCTGAGGTTAATTGAGTATTCTAAATTGTCCGGAGGTGTGAATGTGAGTGTGATTGTGTGTCTGTATATGTAGCCCTGAGACAGACTGGCAACCTGTCCAGGGTGTCCGAGTCAGCTGGGATAGGCTCCAGCGACCCCAGTGAGGATAAAGCGGTGTATAGAGGATGGATGGATAGTTTTTCTTAGATGTGCCGAGGTTGAATAACACGTCCGGTGACACTGTTGCTTTTAATATGATTTTATTATAAAAAGACAGCATCTGAACAGGCCCCATGGTTTGCCTGTGGAGGATTCACAGCCAAAAAGAATCTCACAGAATGATAAAGACAGCTTCGAATCAGGCCCATGGTCTGCCTGTGGAGGAGCCCGCCAATCGATTCCTCCTTGAACAAAGAAGTCAGGTCGCTTTAATACCTTCTGCTGAAGGATAGAATTACAACATCTGGTTCATGTTTGAAGACCCCTTACTCAAAAACAAGAGCACCCTTGAATAGAACCCCTCGGCTCTGCAATCCCAAAGGACCCATCCATCTTCTAGCTAGACATGGGTGCCCCAGATGGGACTGAAAAACACATTCCAATGCTATGGGTAAAATTAGTCACACGTAGTTCAGGTTCCATCTGTGGTCAGATACTACAACAGACAAAACAGCTTCCATTCTACTAACTTATTAAGGAATGCATGTCTCAGATCAGATACTACAAGAGAAAACATTTTATCTTCAGCCAACTTTTTACACAGATTAACAAGTGGCTGAGATCTGGTGAAGGACAAGTCGTGTTCTGCAATCAACGAGCACACGCGTGTTTTTAAATGTCAAACCCGGTCAGTCTGATGCCGATACCTCAGTGGTGACTGTTGCTCCCAGTAAACCAGTTGTCAGTATCAGAGCAGACAGCAGCTCTGTGGGTCAGACTCGTGGCTTGGCAGCACTTTTTGCCACTAGTTGCAGCATGAGGTTTTTGTGAACACATGGTACAGAAGCAAGCACCAGACTCCTTCAGTTTTTCACAAAAGCAACCAAAGGGCTTTCTGTCTCTGTTTAACTCTTCCAACCACACAAAGCGCCATTTATTTTTACTCTGCCAAGGAATACAGCAGAGTTATGTGACGATCAGCGTACATTTGTCCTTCCGTCTATTTGTCTGTGAGCAACATTACTCACAAAAATGGAAGAATGGATTTGTATGAAATTTTCAGGGAAGGTTATAAATGACACAAGGACCAAGTGATTAGATTTTAGCAGTGATGCGGCTTATAGCCTGAATCCACAAATTTGTTAAAGATTTCTGTATCACTGCGTCACTATAACCATGACAACAATGGAGTCACCTGCAGCTGGATCTCAACGTCTTTCTAAGACCCGCCCCCACTCTACTTCCATTGGCTAGTGATTTTAGTTTGGTTGAGAGCAAAAGCTGCGTTCCCCTCATTCCATTGGTAGACGAACTCAACTGGCAATGTAGTCCTGTCTTCTTTTTTTCTTAGCCAAACGCCAGAAGTTCGGCATGGTTGTTTACACCACAGATATGAGCCCTCTGAGCGGCGTGCCCACAGACACACTAAGCTAGTAGGGGCAAAGTTTCAGCGTTTTCCATTGATGTCAGTGGCACAAAAACGAAAACAAGAAGAATGCCGGCTCACTGTGCGGCATACAGTTGCACACTACGTCGGACGATCAAGACAAGGAAACTTGGAATAACTTTCCACAGGTAAGAATAGTTTTTGTAATGTTATCTCTGAGGAATATTAATTCAGTTTTATTATATATATATATATATATATATATATATATATATATATATAGTTTATAATAGTTTATATATAATAGTTTCTGGCTCTTTTTTCATTATTTAATCTTGTTGAGAGTGTATGAGAGCTAATTAGTTAGCCACTAGCAACACACTAACACGGGCTAACAACCAAATACCAGATGATTAATAGTAGATGTAGTATAGCTGTACAAGCAGTAGTAGTAATACGAAAAGTACAAGCAGCAGTAGTAGTATAAGTAGCTGTTAGAGTCGTAGAAGTAGTATCAGCATCCATCCATCCATTCTCTATACACCGCTTTATCCTCACTAGGGTCGTGGGGGGTGCTGGAGTCTATCCCAGCTGACTCGGGTGAAGGCAGGGGACACCCTGGACAGGTCACCAGTCTGTCACAGGGCTACATATACAGACAAACAATCACACTCACATTCACACCTACGGACAATTTAGAGTAATAAATTAACCTCAGCATATTTTTGGACTGTGGGAGGAAGCCAGAGTACCCGGAGAAAACCCACACATGCTCAGGGAGAACATGCAAACTCCATGCAGAAAGATCCCAGGCCCACCCCGGGATTTGAACCGGGACCTTCTTGCTGCAAGGCGAAAGTGCTAACCACTACGACACTGTGCAGCCCCTAGTATTAGCATGTGTAATAGTATTACAAGTTGTAGTAGCAGTGACAGTATTAGCAGCAGTAGTTGGTATACCACTACTACCACTAGTAGTTGCATTACTATTAATACCACCAATACTACCAATAGTAGTTATAAAGCCTAACTCGTATACAGATTAGCATCTATGTTATTCCTCCAAACCCATTTTATGATTGGGATTACAGGCAATTCTTTAGGACTGCTCTCAAATAATTGAAATGTTACCAAACAATGTTAAACTTAAAATTAAATAGCTTTGGTCTCCAGTATATTGGCTAATTCAGTTCTTTGTACTTTATTTATTTATTTTATTTCATTCATTAAAAACAATGCAACACAGCATCTATTAAATGAATGAAAAGGAGCAGAGGGAAACTGTAGCTTATAGTATCGGCCCCTTATCAATAACATTTTTTCCACATTTCAGTACTGTTTGGCTGTCACACACAGCCATTTTAACCAACATTTAACATGATCTAAGAAAACAATTTCCGGTTATTCACAAGTATCGTATCTCTTCAGTAACAACTCTTTCACTCTTTTCTTAAAAATACAAATCGACTGAGACATTTTAATTTCAGAATTCAGACTGTTCCACAGATTGATGCCTTGGATTGAGATGCATCTTTCTTTTGGTTTTGTGCCTGACTCAGATTTCAAAAAGACTTTAGTTCCTCTTAGTTTGTACCGGCTTTCTCTTTTTTTGAATCTGTTTTGCAAATTCTCTCTCAATGTTTTTTTTGTGAGCTTTATACATTGTTTTGAGGAGATTACATTCAACCAATTTATTAAATTTTAAGGATTTAAATTTTACAAATATTGGCTTTGTGTGGTCTCTGTATCCACTTCCGTTAACGACTCGAATGGCACGTTTCTGTAAAAGGAAGAGCGGTTCAATATAAGTCTTACAGCCATTTCCCCACACTTCAATACAATATGTCAGATATGGAACAATAAGTGAATTAAATAACAGAAACAAAGCGCAACTATTAAGTGATTCTTTGACCTTATGTAACTAAAATTGCAGGCTACATTTGTAGGAAGACTTTTTCTGTGGGTTTTTTTTTCAGATCAAATATTCTCCATCAATAGCACGTTTTGTCGTTGACAATAAAGTAGACCACAAGAAAATCGGTTGAGAAATGAGCAAATGATGTATTTTTTATGATTTATTTTCAATGTACATGCATTGCTTTGAATGGGAACTTTGCCCCCTCCAAGATGGCCGCCAAGTAGGCACGTCGCTTAGCCGGCTGCTGCAGTGCGAAGGCGTATCTACTCTTCATATCTATGGTTTACACGCTTCAGGACTCAGTTTGATGATGTGATCATTTGCACGCCGGTAAATGTCGGCAAAATCGAGGCATTATTTTATCGGTTTTCATGATAGGCAAAAAAAAATGACAATGATATTGACCGAGAATGCATTTTTACGCCAATATCGGGCCGATAATGTCGGCGATTCAATATTATCGGACATCCCTAATTTGAACATTTCACTTTCTAAAACATCACACGACTTCATCCAAGAGCTCAACCAGCAGATTTTGAATATTAATTTCTGTCTCTCAGGATGAAAAACAGCTTCAATTACAGCTGAAACTATCAGTCCACTGTTGGATGAGTCCATGAACAAAACATCAGCAACATTTCGTTCATGGTTTCAGTCATTTATCCAGTAAAACATCAAACTGGTTCTACTTTGTTCACTGTCAAAATTTTATGTTCTCTACCACATTAAACTGAATATTTGTGGTTTCAAAATGTTTATGGTTCAAAATCAGACATTTGAAGACGTCACTTTCAACTCTGACAAACTGGGATCAACATTTTTCAGTTTTTAACATTTGATGAACTAAACTACTGAAATAACTGACAGCTCCATCAATAATAAAAACAACTGTTAGTTGCTGCTGTCAGTTTGAATTGAAGAGTAGAAGATAGAGAATATCAGCCTGATGGCTGCAGTTTAGAGTCACCACAACTTTACATCACATTCATCTCAGCACATAAATAAAACATGATGTCTGACCCCAGATCCTTCAGGATGCAGTCTGGACTCTCCAGAAAACCACACAGATGTTTCACTCCTGAATCATGCAGATTGTTTCCATTCAGGTTCAGATGTTCCAGATGGGAGGGGTTGGACTTCAGAGCTGAGACCAGAGAATCACAGCTGATCTCTGACAAACTGCAGCCATCCAATCTGAATAAAGAATAAAAGATGTGAGTTGAGGAGACAAAGTTCCTGCTTGAAATCATTCAGAGTTTCATCATGAGTTCAGAGATGAAGAAGCTTCAGAATGTCCAAGTTCAGAAAATGGAAACTCCAAACAGCTGAAGCCAACAGGATGCAGCTTCAAACAGTCCAACAGAAGCAGTGAAGAAGAGCTCTCATTAATATTAATGACAAAATGCTGCTGCTTCAATAAAGACGGAGTGACTTCAGCTCTGAAACTCTGCAGCTCCACCAGTGGCTCCATCCACACAAACTCATGCTGAGCAACAAACACAAGGAAACACACTCTGACATTTATTTCACTTTCTGCTCAGAGTCACACAAACACACAAGAAGGAAACGTGGACAAAATGAGGCTCCAGACTCTAAAATATCTTCATGTTCTGGAACCATGGAGACGTTTCAATCAGGACTCTACATTCACATGATTTCATTATTGATCCATCTGTCATTGATAGTGGAAAGTGTTCATCACAGTTTGTAGAGGACCAGGTGACGTCTTCAAACTGTTTTCTCAAACACAAACATCTTCACTTCGAATGACATAAACCAGAGAAAATGGTAAATGGTCTGAATTTATAAAGCACTTTACCTGAAGCAATACCCAAAGCGCTTTACATTATACATCACATTCACACACTGATGGAGGAAGCTGCCATGCAAGGTGCTAACCACGACCCATCAGGAGCAGTTAGGGGTTCGGTGTCTTGCTCAGGGACACTTCGACATGAGCTCTCCAGGCCAGGATCAAACCGACAACCCTCCGGTTACAAGACGGCCACTTAACCCACTGAGCCATGCTGCCCCTTTCTTTCATGGAAAAAAGAAAATCAGCAGAAACTGAAGCAGAAAATGTTCCCATTGTTCTTGATAAATGACTTGAACTGTTCATCAACTGTCACAATTTATCTGTCAATGGAGGTATTTTGGATTTGAACATTTCACTTTCTAAAACATCACACGGCTTCATCCAAGAGTTCAACCAGCAGATGTTGAATATTAGTTTCTGTCTCTCAGGATGAAAAACAGCTTCAATTACAGCTGAAACTATCAGTCCACTGTTGGATGAGTCCATGAACAAAACATCAGAAACATTTCCTTCATGGTTTCAGTCATTTATCCAGTAAAACATCAAACTGGTTCTACTTTGTTCACTGTCAACACTTTATGTTTTCTACCACATTAAACTGAATATTTGTGGTTTCAAAATGCTGCTGGAACAAAACCAGACATTTGAAGACGTCACCTTCAACTCTGACAAACTGGGATCAACATTTTTCAGTTTTAGCATTTGAACTACTAAACTACTGAAATAACTGACAGCTCCATCAATAAAAACACACTTGTGAGTTGCTGCTGTCAATTGGAACGGAAGAGTAGAAGATAGAGAAGATCAGCCTGATGCTGGTGCAATAGTGTCACCACAATTTCACATCACATTCATCAAAACACACAAATAAAACATGATGTCTGACCCCAGAGTCTTCAGGATGCAGTCTGGACTCTCCAGAAAACCACACAGATGTTTCACTCCTGAATCCTGCAGGTTGTTTCCACTCAGGTTCAGATGTTCCAGATGGGAGGGGTTGGACTTCAGAGCTGAGACCAGAGAATCACAGCTGATCTCTGACAACTTGCAGTTCCACAATCTGAATAAAGAATAAAAGATGTGAGTTGAGGAGACAAAGTTTCTTCTTGAAATTGTAGTATCTCTCCTGAGACATGTGATGCTAGATGTGTTGTTAGACGTGCTGTATGTTAGAATGGAGCGTATCTTCTTGCTGAAAGAACTCAATGGTGTGTTAGATAGGAGTTTCTGTGTCTAGGAAATTATCTTATGGATTCCGCAACAGGGTTTATCAATGAGGCTCTTGTTTTTTGGTCTTCTAATAGGAATCACATGTTGTGGCATGGTTCCACTTGTTTAAAACAAATAAAAGAGACCTCCGGTTGGTATTTGGGGAGATTCATTTGGCCGGATCCTCCCAGACAGTCTCTCTGTCTGATTGATGCTGTTCTTCCTTATAATAAACTTATTATTAAGCAAGTCAGTGTCAACGGACGTTTCTTCTCCGCCTGCACTTCACAAACCTCAGAGAAAC
>NC_067134.1:1859768-1887430 GCF_021347895.1 Acanthochromis polyacanthus | reverse complement strand
ACATTTTATCACTGTTCATCGTTTTCAGGTTGCTGGTGACTCTCTGGATCATTTCTGGACGGTTCTCTGTCCAACCCAGCAGATTTCCTAACAGTCTCTGGTTGGACTCCAGACAGAGGCCATGAAGGAAGCGAACAAACAGGTCTAGGTGACCATTTTTACTGCTGAGGGATTTCTCCATGACTCTGTACATGAACACATCCAGAGTGTCATTGTTATAGTATTTCCAGTCTTTTC
Source organism: Acanthochromis polyacanthus (assembly GCF_021347895.1). NCBI lineage: Eukaryota > Metazoa > Chordata > Actinopteri > Pomacentridae > Acanthochromis > Acanthochromis polyacanthus. Next base: position 1,887,193 of record NC_067134.1, on the reverse strand, counting down.
CCAGGAAGTCCTCCAGAACCTTCTGGTTCCTGTTGGTGTAACAGTGGAACATGTAGACTGCAGCCAGAAACTCCTGAATGCTCAGATGTACGAAGCAGAACACCTTGTCCTGGTACAGTCCACTCTCCTCTTTAAAGATCTGTGTGAACACTCCTGAGTACACTGAGGCTGCTTCCATATCGATGCCACACTCTGTCAGGTCGGACTCATAGAAGATCAGTTTTCCTTTCTGCAGCTGCTCAAAAGCCAGTTTTCCCAGAGACTCAATCATCCTCCTGGTGTCTAGATCTGTCTCAGCTCCTCTGTCATACTTGTCCTTCTTGACTTTGGTCTGAACTACCAGGTGGTGGATGAACATCTCAGTCAGGGTTCTGGGCAGATCTCCTCCCTCTCTGGATCTCAGCAGCTTCTCCAGAACTGTAGCAGTGATCCAGCAGAACACTGGGATGTGGCACATGATGTGGAGGATTCGTGATGTCTTCATGTGGGAGATGATGCTGCTGGCCTGCTCCTCGTCTTTGAATCTCTTCCTGAAGTACTCCTCCGTCTGTGGGTCGGTGAACCCTCTGACCTCCGTCACCATGTCCACACAGTCAGCAGGGATCTGATTGGCTGCTGCAGGTCGTGTGGTTATCCAGAGGCGAGCAGAGGGAAGCAGCTTCCCCCTGATCAGGTTTGTCAGCAGCACATCCACTGAGGTGGACTCTGTAACATCAGTCAGGATCTCATTGTTTTTGAAGTCCAGGGGAAGGCGACACTCATCCAGACCGTCAAAGATGAACACAACCTGGAAGTCTTCAAAGCTGCAGATTCCTGCTGCTTTGGTTTCAGTGAAACAGTGATGAACAAGCTCCACCAAGCTGAACTTTCTCTTTGTCAGTAAATTCAGTTCTCTGAACGTGAATGGAAACATGAAGTGGATATCCTGGTTGCTTTTGTCTTCAGCCCAGTCCAGAGTCAACTTCTGTGTTAACACTGTTTTCCCGATGCCAGCCACTCCCAGTGTCATCACTGTTCTGATTGGTTTGTCTTCTCCAGATGGGTCTTTAAAGATGTCTTCTGGTCTGATGGTTGTTTCTGCTCTGTTTGGTTTCCTGGATGCTGCTTCAATCTGTCTGACCTCATGTTCATCATTGACCTCTGCAGTCCCTCCCTCTGTGATGTACAGCTCTGTGTAGATCTCATTCAGAAGGGTTTTCTGTCCTGCTTTAGCAATACCCTCAGACACACACTGGAACCTCTTCTTTAGGTTAGACTTTAGTTTGTCTTGACACCCGGACAGAATCTCTGCATTAAAATTTTAAAAAAGTACACAAATGAGAAGATCCTGTTTAGAAATGTCTCAATGAAAACATATTCTGGGAGGTGTGTTCTAGATTCATCTTATTGGACTGTCAGGTCCTCACTGGTGGGAGGTTTTATGGTAAAGTCATCCTTTGTGTCATGAAATCAGAGAGGATGATGCAAACACAGACTGAATCCAAGCAGAGAGGAACGGTTTTACTGGGGTTTGACAGATATTAAAATAGGAGTTTAATGACAGTTATGAATCCAGAGAGTAATTCTGGCAGAAAACTGTTAATGCTGTCAGTTATGATATGTATTTTCCTACTCAGTGACTCTCAATACAGCTGCTTATTTTTAACTTACAGCTGCAAACTCGAGCTGTTAAACTTTAAACTTCATTCATTTAGACATGATACTCAATATTTCTGCGTTACACTATCCCATAATAAAGGATTTCACTTTGGTTTATGGCCAAACCAAAGTGAAATTAATCTGACTGAATGTTTACTGAAATAAAAACCGATAGATTTATCAATTTTTTAATCTTTATTCTATTAACTGCAGGACCAGCAGTGTAGAACAGACTAGGCAGCCACTTAGGACCAAGTATGAAACCCTTATTTAAGAATTTTCTGCATGAGTCAGTGAATGCATGTGGGTTCCCATGGCAACAGAACACATACACTATGAAATATTGTACCTTCATAGCTTCATTCAGTGTAATCACAAATATACAGATCAACAGGTTTGTAGACAAAATTTCAGCTGAGAATCTGTTTCACTCAGAGAGAATTGTCAGAAGAAGAATTGGTGAAAGGAAGATGCTTCTTACAGACGATTAAATTCCAAACTCTGAACATGACCTCCTCTGGAGCAGGTTAGCAGCAACGCTAATTAGGCTTCTTTCCATTAACTGCTGTGGAGCTCATTTTGTTTATGTGTGCATTGAGAAATGTGTGTTTGTGTACATTTAGAAGTATAGAAAGTATAATGTACTGCAGATCACTAATTCCACTCCTCTGTCTCCCATCATCTCTGTCTCTTACTCACACATGGACACACCTTTACCAACCAGTCCACTCATACATGTCAATCGTTTCAGCGTTGTCATGTGGACAGGTGTGCAAAATGACGGTTGTGTAATTTTTTAAGTGTAGTATGTGAAGTGTGACGATATCCTTCTTAGAAAATGTCCACATTAGTGTGAATGAAGCCTTAAACTAAGAGACTAAAGACACCAACTGCAGTGTGTTTGCTTTGGTTGTCCACATGGACAAAGTGTGTTTGGGATCAATCTCGGGGCTATTTTCTGCAGTTCCTGAATTCATTTTGACTTTGATCATATTCATGTGCAGATTGTTAACTAATGTTTTATGTTTCTGTCATAATTTTGGGGGCCGTTTTTGTGTGGTTCAGTTTTCTTCTGTTTTTTGATCAGTAACGTGTCTCCTGTGTGTGTAGACATGAAGAATGAGGTCAGAAAATATTGGTAGATTCAAACCAATGATTTCCAGGTGGATAATGTGTTTTGTGTTGTCCCCAGATTTTGTCAGATTTGATTTGTTGGTTACAGTTTAACAAGGACACTTTGTATTAATGGATCATGTTAATTAATCATTCTAACATCTTTGTAATCTCCTTGTTATCTCTGAAACATCTCACTTTTAACTTTCACCTGACTTACCTTTAGGTGTTTTGATGGTTCCTGAGATTTTCCTCACCAGTTCAATTTTATTCATCTTCATTAAAACCTTCTCAGTGACTTTAATGGCATTTGTAGTTCCATAGATCTGGACCATTTGATCTACAGTGTTGACCCTGTTTGCCTCCTCCAATCGAGACTTTGGGATTGATTTGAAGTCTTCTAGGACCCCTTCCTGGTTCAAGAACCATTTGAATTTTTCAAACTCCTCTTTTCCCAACTCTTCCAAAGTCCTCAGAAGGATTTCTTTTGGCGTCATCATCTTTCACTCTGTAAAGATCCAACAGATATGACAGACAAAATGAATAATTACTGTGAAAACAGCTGCACAGTTTACAATTCACCACCAGTTTGCATGACTGAAACAGCTGATGTATTAATTTTCATCAGCAAGTGAAACTGGTTCATGTTTTGATTCATGAGATATCTGGGGATCACAATAGCACTTGTCACAAGCTAGCTCACAACCAGTGACAAAGAGGAGAAACAAGTTTAAAATGCCACATCTATGTTTCATTTCAAAGGAATATCAGGACAAACGATGATGAGCTTGAGGTGTGAGAAATCCAAGTGTCAGTAGTGTTGGTGGATGAGTGAGGCGTGTGTGTGAGTGTTACCAGCGATAAACAATTGAGGAAACAAACTACAGACAAGAGGTGTGGATCCTAGAGGAGAGAGAGACGATGTTTAGACCAAAGTAACCTGAGTGGAGGCCTACAGAGGTAGAACCAGTTCAGTCTAATGATCCCCCCCAACACCTGAATATGGTCAACGTCTTAACTGTATGGTTGAAAAATAAAGTCCAATGCATCAGTCTCTGGTTTGGGTTTTACACAGACTATGTGATTATGGGCAGTAAAAACCACCAGGGGCAACACTTCACAATCAATGGAAACATTGAAGTGCTGCAAATCCCACACCAGAACCATCATCTCCTTTTCAGTGACTCAGTAGTTTAGTTCATGTTTATTAATCTTCTTTGAAAAGAAACTCACAGGACAACCCACACTCAGGGCATTCTCCTACAAAAAAGCAAAAACAACCCAGCATCCACTTGGTTGGCATCTCTCTGTGATGCCAATAACACTGGAGATAAAAACAACAGAGCTTTTACTCCTTGAAATGCCTCCTGACATTGTAGAGTCCAGATAAACTCAGCTCTCTCCTTTAACAGGTCTGTCAGCAGGGAGACTAATGACGCAAAGGTTTCGCATAACCTACTATTCAGCCACACTACACTATACTTGGCAAACTCTCATTTTGTCAAGTTTATAGTTACTGTGGCCAGATCAGCTATCAAATAGAACACACACACACAGTTAGCATGCACCCATCAAGTGCATGAATAGACCACCATGTCCTCCAAACACACTGCACACCCGGAGAGACCAGCAACTTTCTAGTTCATCGAATGCTGAAAACAAATGACATCACTGAGTAAAGGAAATGTTCCAAAGCACCCTGGCTCTGAGCATGAAACTCGGTAGATCTGTTATGTTTAACATGAAATCTGTTTAAGTCAGTTGAGCAAACAAATTGGATGTAAAATTGGAAACTTCACCAGATTGGATCATTTTTGGAATGCAACAAATCGGGGTACTTTGCCATGCAGACTTGTCAGAACCACCACTTGGAAAATTGTCTCTCCTACAAAGTGGCCACTATGTGGCAACCAAGATCCCATCCAGGAGGAAATAGCATTGAGTGCTGTTCCTCACTGTTGATGCTGACATAACTCTGTCAAACAACTGAGACAAAACAGAATTTACTTTCATCCCTGCTGCCACCAGCTCAGTGCTACAAACAGCTAGCTGGTTTACCTGGAACGTTCATAGCAGCTGCAACTAACTGCAACTTGTGCAGCACCGGAGGAAGCTCAACTAACAGCACAGGCTGGGAAAATATCACCTGGAGTCTCCCCATCAGAGTCTAGAAACTTCACTAGGGAGTTCCTGCAGGGCGTGGTGTCGGCTGCTTTAATATATTCAGATTACCAGCCGGCCCACACTTTATCCACGGATAAATCCTTACCAAGCATCAGCTGCTCCTCCTCTACTGGGAGCTGAGACTGAAAGCCAACGGCCATGTCAGCCTCAACCAACCCACAAGTTAACGTCATTTGATGCAAAGGAACAGAGAGAGGGACCAGATCCATGCCATGTATTGCTTCACAAGAAAATGGAAACAGACTCCAAAAGGAAAGCATGTGGTGCTCTGAGAGATATTCAGCTGCTGCATATTCTAAAAAATAAAGCAGTCTGTGGATGATATTCTTCAAAACTAAATGCGAAGAGAGGAGGAGGCTAGTGGAGAGGGAGAGGTGTGACTCAGACACACCTCATTCTAAAAAGTTCACACAGCACTAGAGCAGCAAAACTAAGTGAATACTAGCCACAGTCATGATTTTGACATTCCACAATTAAATGAAACTGATCAATTGTGGTATTCACTGTGAGCTCCACTGGTAGAAAACTCTGAAAACAGATGGTGGAGATAAAATGACTTGGTGTCAGCTTGGATAAATCTGACATTAGAACACCTTATTTCTCTCAGTCATTTTGGTCATACACCTGTCTGAGAACCCAGCAGCATCTATCATAGTCTGTGAGACATTCAGGGAACATGAGGTTATTATAGAGATTAGAGCAGACCAGCCGTCCAAAACAAGAACTCTCTACACTCTCTCCATTGTGAAATTCCACACCCAGAAGTCGGTAAAGCGACCTCGGATGGAATAGTAACCTCTGATTGGCTGGGCGGGCAAAGCGTCTCCCTGACTGGCCGAAAAGTCTGTCAATCTCAGAGCATAGAATTTATACACAGATCGGATCGTTTTGTAGTTTTGCACCAAATATCTCAGCGGGACCGGAAGTACGATTTCTGATTTGCACCTGTAGAAAACAGAGAATGTGTGACTCGTGGGGAGGATTCGAGTGGTTGTAAGTAGCAATTTGTGTTCGTGTGTTAGAGGACACAGCTATTTTCGTGGTAAATTATTTCACATACTTATTGCACAAGTTCACATTCAGATTTGCACATATTCAAATTCTCACTTCAACACCACTTCGTACAATACAGGTGCACAAGTATGTTTTGCACTTAGTGTGCTGCAACAATAGGTGCAAAATGTGAGCGTGTCAGTGTTGAAATATGTGACTTGTAGAGAAGGATTTGTGCACCTGTAAATATGATTTGTGCACCTGTAAATGTGATTTGTGCACCTGTAAATACAATTTGTGCACCTGTAAATGTGATTTGTGCACCTGTAAATATGATTTGTGCACCTGTAAATACAATTTGTGCACCTGTAAATGTGATTTGTGCACCTGTAATAATTGTGCACCTGTAAATGTGATTTGGCACCTGTAATTACGATTTTGTGAATGTGTATTTTTGTGTTGTATTTGTGGGAAGAAAAAAAATCGACACATACAAGAAATTATTTTACAAGTACACAACTCATAGAGTGTGTGAATTCAGATTTGCTGATACACATGCAAATTCAATGTACACAACTACAAATTCGATGTTACAGGTGCTCAAACATTTTGCACCTGAAATACCTTCATCCAGATACTCCAAAGTCATGAGTGTGAACGGAGATCCTTGTTATACAGAAAGATATGGTCCACACAGTCCTACTGTTAAACATGCAGTATTTAAAATCAAATGTTAATCATTTCCATCCTACAACTGTTGCACTGAAGTTGTACTAATAAGAACAATTCATATTTAGAACTGAGAACAAATACATTGGGTTCTACACCTCTTCCTTCTTTCTCCAAACATCAGCAACATTTCATGGCCAAAGAGCTCTAGTTTGGTCTCATCTGACCAAAGGACATGCTTCCAGTATTCATAATCTTTATCCAGGTTGTCCTGAGCAAACTTCAGTCTGGTTTGAAGGTGTCTCTTCTGCAGAAGTGGAGGGTTAGGGTTCAGTCTATTTCTGTGTCTTCTTTGACACTAGAATTCCTGACTTGTCTCAGTCATTAACTAGTGTTCTGGTGGTTATTCTAGCATATTTAGACACATCTCTCACAAGTTTTCTTTCCAGAATCTTTAAAATCTTTGGCTTCCTCCCTCTGCCAGACTTGTTCTGGACTGTGTGGCTCTCTTTGTATGTCTTCTTCAGACTTCTCACTCCACTTCTTAACACTTGGAAACGCTGTGATAACTTTGTAGACCCTTCTCCTGCTTTGGAAGCATCAACAATTCTTTATCTGAAGTCTGAGCTGATTTTTTGACATGATGCTTTCTCAAGTGACAGCTCAAATCTTTAACAAAGTTTTTATACTGTGCATAAAGTGTAGAACAACCCCCATTGTTAACTTGATTGATTGATTGATTGATTGATTACAAGCTGTGAGCATCACAGAGTTAAAGCACATGATTGGACAAAAGTGGTTTGTGGTTTGGCTCAATAAAAAGGTCAGTTTTTAAGGAGGCTAATCATTTTTGACCCTGGTAGTTTTTGATTTTTGTTAAATAATTTTATTTCTGTGTGGAAAGTGAAATAATGTAAGAATCCAAAATAAAACCAGAATATTTGGAAAAGCCATGCTAAAAATTCTTTGATCTGTTTGTCAACACTTGGGAATTTGTTTCCCAAAAACTTAAAATTTAATTTGAGGGATATTCATTTCATCTTCAACTGTATTGTACTTTTTAAAAAATAATTTCATCACAAAACATCTTTAGGATGAAAAAAAATAGTACAGGACAATATTTACTTAGAAAACAGCTGAAACTGTTGCTAAAGAGAGAGCTGGGGATCAGAGGAAGACTTGTTGTTTGAACTTGGAAGATAGAATGTCTGACAGTATAAAGATTTTCCTGACAAAAATGTTTGCTGTTCAGAGTGTGGGTTGATGGGATATGTAGTGTTTGTCTACATTCAGTCAGAAATGAGCACAGCCAGACAGCCTTAAAAAATGTTGCAGTTTTGCAACTGTGGCCTCAGAGGGTGAAATGAATTGTGCAATACAGCGGTTATGGTGAATGTGACGGTTTCACAAATAAGTGATAAAGCTGCCAGTGAGGAAAGGCTGTCACATTAACACAATGTACATTTTAGTACCACTTTGGTTTGGTGACCTGAGATGGTACCAACATCTGGTCTGGCCCATGAAATGACATTTATTTATAAAACACATTTATTTCAGCAGTATTTGTATCAGTTTGATAACTCCTGCTGGTTGGGAACACCCAAAAATGTCTGAAGATTTTTTTAAAAGATTTTTTTACTCAATATTTCAGTTGTGTCACAACAGCGTTGTTTTTGAGTTAAAATATGCTGAATGATTGAATCAGTTTTATTGTGACATACCTATATGACAGATAAAAACAGTTTAAAGTGTCTTTTACTCACCTTCAGACGGAGAAAAGAAGCTGCAACATGAAGACGGTAAAAGCAGAACTAATTTGAGGAACAGGAACGGCCGTAACGTCACTGTTGTCAGGGAAACGAAGCAGGAAACCTGATGGATCCGTTTGTGGTGAAAATGTGTGTTAGGGAACATTTTCCATTTCTTTCTAATTCTATAAATATGAAGCTTTTAGGAAGAATAAAGAAGAATCAATCCAGAAGTGATGACTCCATTTCAACACTAAATGTCCTGAGAAGCTGTTTTACAGGAACTACAGTCAGAGAGGGAATCTACACTCTACATGTCACCTGAGGAATCCAAACCTTCTCTGGCTTCATCTTCTTCTTTGTCTGCTGCTGTGGACTTTAATCCACTCCTCATTTCAATGTGGAAGCTCAATAGTTTAGTGTTCTGCTCTCCTTTAGTCTCTTCTTGGATTTGATCACTTCCTGATTTTTCTGTCTTTGCTTTAAACCACTTTCTGTCATTTTTCCACATTCATGAAAATGTCTTTTGGATTGGATTAATTCATTGAAACTTTGAAGAACTTCACTCATTCTTTCCCATTTCATTGCTTCATTGGTATGTTTGACTCTCATAATGACACACAGTTTGGTAAATGTCACACTTTCAGCCTCTAGACCCACAACATCACTTTGTAAATTCTGTTTTTAAGGATCATTTAATGTCCTTACAACTGAGAACCTGCCTCACTAATTCACTTTCATGCTGTTTTAATGTGAAATATTGAACGTTTTCCTCCATTTATCTGATATCTTCCAGACGAAATCAGCCAACAGTGTCTGAAATCACTGATTGTAGCTGCTCCACTGTTTACTTGTGTGTTTTCTCTCCATATCTTCAGAATAATTCCTCCTCTGATTCTTCAGGCTGTTTCCAGTCCAGCAGCAGCAGCGTCCTCTGCAGGTTGGACAGATAAAAGCTTCCAGCATCTAAGACAAGACAAGACAAGACAAGAAGACAAGACAAGAAGAAAGATAAGATAAGATAGACTTCATTGATCTCACAAAGGAGAAATTTACTGTTACAGGGCTCTTAGGAACAAAAAACAGAGGAGTGCATGAGATAAAACTGAATAAGTTGGTTGAAATGAATGAAAGAAAAGAATCAATGAATAAATTGATTAAATTAGACAAAATAAATATATGACAAAAAAATGAAAACACACAAAAAAAGAATAAATGGAACAACAGTTTGTGGATGGTTAGGAGTTGGTGTTTATCCCATCAATATTTTAGTGGGAAAACAAATTGAAATAAAGTCATGACAACAATCAACTTTGACAAATGTGCAAGTAGACTTTATTTAAAAGCATAAAGGCCTTTATTTTTCTTCAATTATTCTTCAATTATTCTTCACTTTTTTCTTTCTGAATATTTTGCAAATTTTCAGAAAGTTGGGAAATGAAGACAACATGAGGGTTAATGTAAAGATGATTAAATGTTGCCTGCATCCCTGTTGATGCTCTTTATTTCTCTTTAAATGAAGCTCTCTTACTGCCACCATAATGTCCACCCAACCCCATGATCCAGGTCATCCCCTGTCCATATTTGCTGTTTGTTTGACCCCATAAGGCCACGAACCCTGGCTGATCCTTCATCTGAGGACAAAGCTTATGTTTGCAGTGACATCATAAATGCCTGTGCAGAGAAAACAATGGCTGATGAATTTAGCAGGGAGTCGAGCACAGTGGACAGCAGAGAGACACGGAGACGTGGCCTGAAACTTCCACTGTCATGGAACGTTTTCAGACGAGGACCCACACCTTGGCCAAACATGCAGAGTGCTTCCCAAAAACAGGGCTGAGCTGGAGATCAGATTGCTGTGCTTGTTGCAGAGACAGTGGAAGGGGAGGGAGGGAAGCATCGCTGGGATCATCAGGTTATAACACTAAATGTTTCTATGAAGCTCTGTGACTGCTGCAGACAGTCAGAGACGGGGCTCTGCTCCTTGTTTTTATAGGCTGCCTGGAATGTGTTGAGGACTGTGGACATCTGCTTTATCAGCATCTGTGCATCCACCCCCAGCTATGAATCTGCTGCTGGTCTGATAATGTATCATACTGTTACCGATATCTGTAAATACAGACTGTGTGAATGACAGCTTTGCAGTTCTTTGCACCATTTAATTAATGGGCTGCATTTGGCATTAAATAATTTACATCTAAACCTGCAACACAGGAAGCAGCCTGGGAGAAATGCCTGCTTTTGAATGCATGTTTTCTTTTTCTTTTTCTTGCTGTTGTTGTTTCAGTTGCACTACCCACAGATTATAGGCTGCTGTTTCAGTCTGGCTCTCCTGGAGCTTTTTGGTGTGAAAATTCCTCAGAGTCATTCTCAGGTCGTTTCAGATGCATCCCACCCATGCAGTCACACTGACTCGTGGATTACCATTTTCTTTGTTAGGCTAATTGCATTATTGTGGCTTTTTAAAAATCCAGTAGGTGGTGTGTGAGCCGGTGAATGAATGTACAATCACTTATGGATGAGATTTATTTCTTCACATGGAAATGAAATGCTTCGTTTTCACCGTCTGCTGTGAAGTTTCCACAGTCTGGATGGGACACTTTAAATCATTTCACGGTGAGAATTGATTAGGTGTGGATTTTTATTAGCATTTGTAATAAATGTAATCTCAGTATTATCCTGCAGTGGCCTCGGGTTATTTCCTGATATCGCAACGTCATGCCAGAAATTCATTAATTGGTGACTGATGTGCCATTTCTCAAAAGCTGAGTAACAAAGATAATGCTGCAAAGTCCCTTCTTGCTGATGTCATCTTTTAAATAGACCAGGCCCATGTAACCTAACACCTTGGTGGGAATGCACTCAGTCAAGCCTATTGTTTCTGCTCACATACAGTTTCTTGTGTGAGATAAGTATGGCCTGGCTGCAGAGAGAACAACAAGGCCTTAAAAGCGTGGATGAGACATCGACTGTCAACGCCTCGGTTTGTCAGATTCTTAACCAGATTCGTGCTCAAGCAGCGCCAAAGTTGACGAGAATGAACATTGTAAACAGCAGTGTGTACGTGTGGTGGCTTTCCAGTAAGATATGGTTTCTGATATCACATCATCCCAGACTAATATTCAGACTATTAGTCAGGATGTGATGAGCTGAGCTGGTGCCTGCTGTGATTCATGTAGCAGCTTCTGAATAGGCAGCATAAATGTTATGGCACAGAGGATGTGAGTCAGGACAGAGAGAATCCAGTTCACTGGGCCATTACTGCAGCTGAAAGGAAGAGGAGGAAGTTGGTTTGAAGATTTGTCACCATAAGATCTCTCTGTTTTAGAAAGGGGGTGGGTTCCTCTCAGGAATGTGAAAAGACCTGGGTGTTGGGAAGGTTTTTTCCCTATAAATAAGACTAACTAGTCACAAGATTCAGTGTTTGAGGGACAGCTAGTTCTATAGTATGGACGCACAGAAGGCACAATGTTAATGTTCTGTTTGGATCACTTCATGTATTTCATTAAGGTGATAGTTTTAAAAGTTCAGTTAAAAAACTTTAAAATCTGTATGTTTTTTAAAGTAAAATAACAGCAAATATCTGTAATTTTTAGTTTGAAATAAAAGTGCATTTTTACATTCACACATTATATAATAATAAATTATTATTTGTATAAAATATCATTTTTGTGTGTTTCTCTTTACAATCAACATGTAAATTAATACTTTTTTCTAGGATTTTACTGGAAATTATTGGTAGTTTTACAAAAAAAGTGAAGTTATGTAAAACAGTTTTAGAATATGTAGAATGTTTTTATTTTACAATTTAAAAATTGTGTAAGATAATAAAATGTTACATTTTTAGGATTTGGATATCTTTAAAATGTTGTTTTGTTTTGTAGTTTTTGTGTGTTTTGTTGATTTCAATCATTTAATTCAGTAGGTACTATTTTACAGCCAAATGTTATAAAAGGACAAATCACAATTTAAAAAAAACAGACTTTTGATGTGGACATTTTGCACAGCCTGTTTTTCACAGTTAATATGTGAATTTTAAAAATAAATCTGGGATTTTTCCTCGTTATTATTTGTAATTCTGTAAAATGATGAACTATTGCAGTTTTAAAAAAGTTTTTTAAAAATGTATTTTTCAGTATATGGAATATTGGCTAATATGAAAACCAAAATAGTGCAAAAACTTCCAGTCTTCACCATAGTTATTATTGAAAACCAGCATTATGAACTAAAGTGGTTGTTCAGGGGCTAAATCTGCATCATGCATGTGCTGAGCCACAGGTTTGTGCAGAGCAACAGGTCAATCAGAAAGCGACCCTCTTCTCTTTGTTGTCCCTCATCCTCCCAACATGCTCTGGTTGGTTCCTTATTTCACTTCAAATCTTTTGACTGCATCTAAAGTTCTGCTTAAAGCTCATTTGGGGCAGTTGTCCTACTCAGGCACTCATCAGCGGTGCTGGGAGGTGATACATCCATCTGCGCCTGTGACGGCCGCTAATCCTTGACAACTGTGCCCCTCTGGCACCGTATCCGTTGCACTGCTGCTTGTGTGATACAATAGGCTCCCATCCTTTGTCCTTGAAATTGTTTGAATTAGCACAACGGCGGGGGCTGGGGTTGCAAACATCAGAGTTACTCAAAAGGATTGACAAAATCACATGAGCATGATAGCTTGGAGGTGGTAGACGTGTTTGACAGATAATCAGCAGTAAAATCGATACAAGTGACAGATATAGAATCAGTGCAGCCCTTTGAATGAGTCTAACTTTGGACCTCTGCTAGTGTGCTGTGCAGCACAGTGGGCAATGTTTGATCAGTGGTTTATGTCAGAACTGATCCCCTGTAGAAGATGGACTTGTAGTGTGTTTTTAAGGGATCACTTCTATTAAAATCTGGCCTAAGTTGCCTTATACCTTTATACCTTATTTACCTTTATGAAACATGTTTGCACTTTTATTCAAATCAAATTAAATCAAGCTTTATTGTCATTTAGCTGTAAATACAGCAGAAGTGCACACAAGATGAGCGAATGTTTCTTCAGGATCCAGTTTGAAACAATTAAACTTTACAGTAGAGAAAAAAAACTTCACTTCATTTTAGTTCATGTTTTTCTACTTCATTTATCTTTAATATGCTAATTTTTCCCAGACAGAGCTATACAATGTGGTACTACACTATAAACATTTACAAAATGAACATTTAGTGAAAGCTTTGTGTTGGTGCACAATGTTGAGAAAGTGTTTAGTTGTGTCAGTTAAACCATCACAAACACTAAGCACACAACACTTCATGACCAGCACACATGCGATGGCCGGCAATCAAACCCAGGTCAACTGCTTGGAAGGCAGCTATGCTCACCACTATACCACCATCGCTATGAAATGGACTGTTTTTGTGTGCTCTCAGGAGTTCAAATGGATAAGAGAAGTAGGTGCAGAGAAAAGGGAGGAAATGAGCATCAGCCAGAAGCCCTGATCTCTGTCACGACACACAACATCTTAGTATTTTCTACAGTAAAACAACCTGATGAAAATGAAACTAAATCTTGAATCATTCTCAAAACAACTTCCACATAATGGGAAAGTGATATTGATGAGCCTATTGATTCCACATTCCCATGGTCTGCAGTCTTTTTTTATAACTTTCTTTTCAGACTTTGGCGAGAGTCATTTTGTTGTTTATAGCCTGTATTATATTTTGAACTGCTGGTATTGATTTCAGATTATCCTTTGGTGCACTGGAATTATACAGGGTAAACTAACTTTATTTTGTTCTGTTGTTGTGTTATAACTTAGTACTGTGTTTGATGATCTCTGTCAGATGAGAAGATGAGGTGGAGGACAGTGGAGGAAGTTCCATGGTGTAATGGTCATCACTCTGGGCTCTGGATCCTGGTGTCCCTGGACTTAATGGAGATGATAGGGGATGAAAAGTTGTGTGCATTTTTCTGACCACCAAGCCTGTCCTCCAGTACCCACCAACTTTAACCTCCACCAACAGGTGAGCAGAGACTCTGCTGACCTCAGGAGAGCTGCACGGAGCAACAGGGAGAGACGGAGCTCCAATGTTTAAGTGATTAGATAAATGCGTAAAGCAAGGGTGGGAACACGACAGATGATTGTATGTGAAGCCAAATTTTGCGCTTTCATCACAGAGAACAGAAAGCAGTAGCACAGGAGTTGTCATGGCCGAGTGGTTAAGGCGATGGACTAGAAATCCATTGGGGTCTCCCCGCGCAGGTTCAAATCCTGCTGACAACGTTCGACTCTTTCCACAGTGGCAATCTATGAAATAAGAAGAGATGATGTTTAACTGATGATCTCATAATAAGTGCGTGAGAAAGTCCTGATTTGAATATCATGTCATTTCTGCACAGGCACTCACCTTTAATATAGAGGATGTGAGTGATGCTTTCAATTGTCATATGTTTCCTTCTACAGTGCATGTATGAGGCCCCAGCTTCAGACTCTGACATCTCCATCAGTGTACTTCTTCAAGAATTTAAACCCACCAGGACTATCCAGATTACATTTAACTCTGTAAATAAACATTTTTCAGCCTGTTCAATGTTATAAATGTTCTGTTTGGCCGTTAAAGGAGGTTTTCCTCACATTTTGGTGTATTTTAACCCTTTCATGGTCTAAATTCTTTGAACAGATCTTGTGCTGTAATCAATGTCTCACTGAGTTTTTATTTTCATTGCAGTGGTTGATTTTTCCTGAACAAGATCAATGATTTTTTAATACGTCTTTCTCCAGTTTTATTTGCTCTACCTGTGGGTTTCAACTATTATAACTTTTTTCATTTAATAAATGACTGATAACACACTTTGATCTTCATGTTTGTTTGCTTATTTGTTGAACAGTGGAATTTAATTTTCCATGTTGGATAATCACAGCTTTTTTATTTGGACAATGTTTATCCTCTTCCATGGCAAAAATGAATTGTTAAAATGAAAATAGAAAAAAGATCTTTTGTAAAGCAGTAAAACTAATGTTTTTATTTTTGTTCTGATCTTTTTCTCGCCATTTTCAATTATATTCAATTAAAATATGCCCTGAAAGCAAATATAAAGAACTACAAAGACTGGAACAAAAAAATACATTTTTTTTGTCGTGAAGACTCAGAAACAAAACTTCAAAATAATATTTTGTGTTTTAATTTATATCTGTTCTTATTATCACAGTCAGTGACTGAGTAAAACATGAACAAAATAAAGTTATAACTTGAACTTCTTTCAAACTGATTTTTCTCTTAACAATAAAAATAAAGTATGAGGTCAAAGTGTGACGGTTAGATCAACATAAACTACTAATATCCTGTTTAAACGCTATAGAAGCGTCAGAGCAGCAGATTGTAAAGTCTGGTCCAGATAAGGAGCTCTACAGTGAGGCTGACCGTCCATCATAGCTGTCTAACCTGGACCTCACATCTCTGAAAGCGTTGGAGCTCATTTTTAATCAGCTTCATCTGGATAAACTGACCACACATTGGACATTTTTACAACCACTTTCTCACCTCAAATCATCTGAAAACTACATTTTGTGTCACAATAACAGCAGTATTCCCAAAATACTTGTGTTTTCTCTGAAAGTTTCCTCCTCGGTCTTTGCTGCTGGTCTAAATGCATTATGGGATATTTGGCTCCAAGTCCTCACTAGTCTGGTCTGATGATTCTCCATAATGTGGGTGGAGCCAGAACACATCCAGGTATTTCACTGGTTCTTGATCAGATGCTGCTTTGAACTGGATCAGTACTTGGTCTCTGACGGATGATGTTTTATAAGAACACCAGAACTTAAGTACGGACAAGTACGGTTTTCTCCTGATTGACGAGACAAAACACCAGCAGAGCATTCTGGGATTTGTAGTAAGAACAGTATGCGATATAATACCAGCGGTATTTTCTCTGAATTTTTTTGGAATTAAATATAATCTACATGGGAGATTTTCTTTGGAATTTAAGTGTTTTCTCAGTAGCATGGCTGTTAGGAACCATTTTAGCTCCTGTTAGCACCTTTATTTATCCCATTGTGTGGTTTCCAGACTTTATGCTAAGCTAACTGGCTGCTGGCTGTAGATATGTGCTGTCAGTCTCATCTGTGAAACATTAGCATTACATTTTTTTTAAAAAGATTGCTTAAGCACGGTTTTGAAAACAGGGCTCAGAATTTCAGATCACTACACACAATTAACACAACCAAACACACAATATGAACAACACCTCAGGTCCTGTGCAAAATGAAACATACCATTCAAACAAAACCTTCTTATGTTACTACATGAAACACACACATTTCATGAGGATTAATTCTGTCTGAACCAGATACACACTGCTGTGTTTAACTTCAAACACTTTTAGCAGTTCTACCTCTCAGTGGTGAGATGACTGTCAGTGAAGGACACAGAGAAAGTACAAATACACAACATGGTAAATTCACCAAACACAACACAAGATCAGTGAAAAAGTCTCCTGTGACGATTAATGGCTGCTGGTTAGAGCTTTCATGTTTTCCTGAAGCAGAAGTTTAATTCAGTGTCACTCAAAGCCTGCTGAACCAGTCACATCATGATGTCTCCTGGCTTCGTTTCATGCAAATGATAATTCAGTTCTTTTTTAAGGCCACCAATTATCCAAAATGTGCATCCCCAGCACATGAACACGGCAGCTCTTGTAGGTCAGTTGGTGTGCAGGTTAACAGGTTGGATCCAATTTTAGCAGACTTGAGCAGAAAACAGTCTACTGACGCAAACATGAACGTTCAAAAGTTTGGGGTCACTTAGAAATGTAAAACATGAAAACCCAACTTTTGAACGGTGGTGCATGGAGATCTATAAAGTCCTCTCCAGTACTCGCTGCAGCTCAAGCACACCAGCTCACCTACGACCGCTCAAACACTGCGTTATGATTTCCATATCCTTCTGTACACTACCGTTCAAAAGTTTGGGGTCATCCAGACAATTCCATGTTCTCCATGAAAGCTCCCACTTTCATTCATGTGCTAACATAACTGCACAAGGGTTTTCTAATCATCAATGAGCCTTTCAACACCATTAGCTAACACAATGTAGCATTAGAACACAGGAGTGATGGTTGCTGGAAATGTTCCTCTGTACCCCTATGGAGATATTCCATTAAAAATCAGCCATTTCCAGCTGCAATAGTCATTTACCACATTAACAAGGTCTAGACTGGATTTATCATTTATTTAATGCTATTGTCATTGAAAAAACTGATTTCAAGAAAAAGAAAAAACATTTCTAATTGACCTCAAACTTTTGAACAGTAGTGCATATTTAGATAATGTCATATTTTTAATTAGACATGTAAGATGAAATGATGTTGATGATGGCTCGTGTCCTTGTTCCTCTTTTAGCACACATCACACAGTATTACAATGAAGAAGAACATTCAATCATCAAATACAATCATTTTCATAACAAGCTGCTGTGGAGGCAAAACCTTTTTGTTCTTTGCAATAAATCTTTTGTTCTTTTATTCAGAGCTCTGAAGGTACAGGTTACACAGAGTGCAAAGCAGTCTATGTGTCAAGTCAAACTGGAAGGAGCTGAGAACTCAAAGGAGAAGCATTTACGCACAGGTCCGACACTCAGCTGGGGCGGAAACAATCTGCGGCTGCAGGTTTGCCACCGGCGGCAAAAAAAGGGGACACACGCAGCACTGAGGAGGAACTGAGAATGAATGACCGCGTTCAAACAAAGTGGCCGTGAGTTTCTGTTGGGAAAGCATCAAGATCTGCGGCAAACTGTGCAGGATTGCCTTCATCTCCAAAATCCGGGTTGCAGCCGGTAAGAGCAGAATTCTGGAGACTCTAAAAGACTGTTTAAGCTGCCGATGTGTACCACTGCAGTATGTGTTAGCATTAGCATTAGCCACGGAGAACAGCCACGAGCGGCTTGCTGTAAACTTTATCTGTTTACCAATAATTGCCGTGTGTTTTGTAATTGTTCAGTTGAAAATAAGATTGCAGGCTAATTGGTGCTAATTAGAGGGTTCCAGCTAAGACCAGTGAATTCATCCTGTTTGTAATGGTGGGTTTTTACAATGCCCTTTATTTATTTATTGGATCAGGAAAGGATTGCACTTTAAAAGCACTTTATGCACTTTAAATAATTTTAAAACCATGAAGTAAAAAGTATAAAATGGTTAAAAAATTGATAAAAATGCTCAGAGTAATTTGTTAAACTGTGATTTAAAATTAACTCTTTAAAATGCAGATAAATTCATGTGTGGTATAGTATTGGGTTGAATATTGCTCATGCCATGATTTGTCGCTTCAGTTTATGTGGTGTTGAGGTTGACAAACATAAATTGAGTGGAGTAGCATTTGCCAATGTGGTGAAAATGTCCTTGAGGAATGGTTGTTACTATTTGCTGAATGCAGTAATGTGAACATTGTCCTTTTGTGTTCTGTTTAAAGGTTTTTCACCTTAATCTATCAACTAAACGTATGGACTTATGGAAGTTGCCACCTCTGTATCTCATGAATTTGCGACCACTGCAAAATAAAAGAGGGAAAAGAAAGAAAGCAACTGTCTGATTGATGAGTGGAGTCCTGCTCAAACCCTGGGTAGATGAAACATCCTTTTTCAAGTGGGGAAACTGCAGAAACTCTGAGAAAAATCATCAATGAGAATCACCTGTCATTGAAAGTGGGAGGACACTTGACACTATGGGAGAGTGCAAAGAACAGAGAGTGAGAGCTGCCTTTAAACAGAACACTGAGCAGTAAAATACATTCACTAACTTACAGCATGAACAGTTTTCTACCAGCATTCCTGTCTTGAATCACCTGCAGTAGCATCTTTATGTTCTCTTTATTCTCTTTTTACGTGTCTGTTTTCTGTCTATGTTCCTTATTTTTAACAGTTTAAGTTCATTTGTATCAGTTTTAAGTGAAACTGAAAAGAGCTAAAAGTGAACTATTGAGTTGAAATGTGTCCTCTGTGTTGGCTGATGAACATATGGGACACTCTGACACTTGTGTATAGAGTGGTATCCTAATGAAGATGTGTTTGATGTGACAGGTGATTGGCAGGAGGAGGAGAGTCTGACGGAGGAGCAGAGGAATGTTGGCAGCCATTTAGTCTGAGCTCAACAACAGAGGAAACATGGATTCTTCACAAAAGGTGAGAAACATACCACTGTAACATTATGATCATTCATTTGTTCTTTAAAATGTGTAAAGTTGCTCCAGTTGGTTAGATGGGCCGACCAAAGCCAGGTGACGTTGGCTGGAGAGATGAAGCTCTGCAGAAGCAGCTGTACTGAGGATATAATGGTGGACTGCTCGGAAGCTGCTTGTTCTTTGTTTGAGGCTGAACGAGCTGCTGATCATACTTTATGAAAATGTCTTACATGATGATGATGAAGATAAGTAACGGAAGAAAAGTCTTGTTTTTCAAGCAAGTTGTTCAGGAAGGTAAAGAGCAGCATTTTCTTTGGTAGAGAATAATACTTTTGAGCATTGTGAGTTTACCAGCCTTTTCCTTCTCAAGAAATTCAGACAGTTGAACCCAGAAGTTTACTTACACTGTATAAACGACACATCACCCTTTTTTAATTTACACTATCTGACATTAAATCTGGCAATGCTTCTCCTGCTTTATGTCAGTTAAGATGACCAAAATTATCTTTAAATGCCAGAATAACGAAAGACAATTTTTTTAATAGAATTTTTATTACTTTCTTCACAATCTTGGACTTGACTATGGACTTTAGCCATACTATGTTCCAAGGGTCACATCATAACAATACTTGTATACATTCCACCCAAGGTAACTGACTTGGTTCCATGTGATGTTTTGCATGATACTGTTGCTAGGATACAGACTCAACATCCTGAGACACTTGTAATAATATCAGGAGATTTCAATCATGTCAGCCTCTCCTCTCATCTGACTGAATTTACACAGTTTAACTGCCCTACCAGAGAGAATAAAACCCTAGACCTGCTGTATGCCAATGTCAAAGAAGCTTACAGAGCTACTGCCTTACCACCACTGGGCAGGTCAGATCATAACTTGGTTCATCTGCAGACCTGTTACAAACCTTGTGTGCTGAGACAGTCTGCAACTAAAGTCCAAATCAGAGGACGGACTCCTCAAACTAGTGAAGCTCTAAGGGACTGCTTTGAATCAACAGACTGGAATGTGCTTCTGGAAACGGATGAGGACAGTATGAACATTGACAGACAGGTTGATTGTTTTACTGAATACATCAGCTTCTGTAGAAACACAGTCCTACCTGCAAAGACTGCCTGCTCTATGGATGACATCCTGTATTGTATCGGTACCAAAAATCAAATGTCCGGCTGAACTAAATGACTACAGACCTATTGCTCTGACCTCACACATCATGAAAACTCTGGCGCAGCTGGTTTTACGTCTACTGAGGCTTGAGGTCAAAGACAAACTTGATTCCTTGCAGTTGGCTTACAAAAAACACATTGGAGTGGATGATGCCATCCTCTTCATGCTTCACCATGCCCTGTCTCATCTGGAGGAACCTGGAGTTTATGTGAGAATCATGTTCTTTGATTTTTCAACTCCATCCAACCCACCATCCTCAAGCACAAGCTCACAGAGATGGGAGTGGATCCTTTCTGTGTTTCAT
Organism: Acanthochromis polyacanthus; assembly: GCF_021347895.1. Classification (NCBI taxonomy): domain Eukaryota; kingdom Metazoa; phylum Chordata; class Actinopteri; family Pomacentridae; genus Acanthochromis; species Acanthochromis polyacanthus. The sequence goes on along the minus strand of NC_067134.1, from coordinate 1,866,214 downwards.
GGATCACAGATTACCTGACAGGAAGGCCAGTTTGTCAGGCTGGGGAACTGTGTTTCTGGGACATTAATGAGCAGTACTGGGGCTCCACAAGGAACAGTCCTGGCTCCATTCCTGTTCACACTGTATACATCTGACTTCAAATACAGCATTGAGTCCTGCCACATTCAGAAATACGCTGACACTGCTGTCGTGGCATGTATCAGAAATGGACATGAAGCTGAATACAGAGATCTGATAAGTGCCTTCAGTGACTGGAGTCACAAAAACTGCCTGCTACTCAACGCCTCAAAGACAAAGGAAATGATCATAAATTTCCGCAGATCCAAAACCCCTCTTCATCTATTGAACACTTGTGGTGTTGACATGGAGGTGGTGACATCATATAAATATTTAGGTGTCCACCTTGACAATAAATTAGACTGGTCTAAAAATGCAGACTTGATCTACAAAAAGGGCCAGAGCCGACTTTTTTACCTGAGAGCACTTCGATCAATAGACATCTTCAGTAAGATGCTGCAGATGTTTTATCAGTCTGTGGTAGCAAGTGTCCTGTTTTATGTTGCAGTCTGCTGGGGAGGCAGCATAAAGAACAAGGATGCAAGGCATCTGAACAAACTGATTAAAAAAGCTGCTCTGTAGTTGGAATCGGATTGAACACATTGGAGGATGAGGTGGAGAGACGGACACTTAGAAAGATGGAGGCCATTCTGACAAACATGGATCATCCACTTCACATTTGCCTCAGTGAACAACAAAACATTGGTGGACGGCTCCTATCCCTGTACTGCAGGACTGAAAGATTCAGGAAATGTTTCTTGCCATCAGCAATCGGACTGTTTAATTCAAATGCAAAAAGATAAGACCAAACAATTGAATTTCCCTTCGGGGATCAATATAGCAGTCCCTCCAGGAATTTGCGATGTTGTGATCACGCGAAATCAACCAATCTCTGCAAATTTTGCGTGGCCTTGCAATTTTGTCCAATCACCGCAACTTTCCCGCAATTTTGGCCCGCCTCCCGTGAGTTCCACCAATCATAGCAGCCCCCAGCGCAAAACCTAATGCACATACGTCACCCAAATTCACTTCCTTGTTTATGGTTTGAAGATGCAGACATGTGCGGTACTAATGTCTCTCATTTACCAACAAAAATGACTGCTGAAGACATTGATAAACAACTAATTCACTGATGTTTTTCACCAAAGCGAAGCTAAACTGTTTTACAACCGTGCAATATTGTGGTGGAATTCAAAAAAAGAAGAAAAAAAAAATCAGCGATTAATACACTTTAAAAAACATGAAACATATTAGAACGGCTGAAATGAGCGGAAAACAGACCACATTAATCACCATGATGGAAACCGTTGCATCCAGATCCATTAGAGCACTGAAAGAATGAGGTAAATTAGTTTAATTATTCCACCAAAGAACTCGGCAGTGTTATGTGACGATCAGCGTGTGTGAATCCTTCCTCTGTTACCAACATCACTCAAAAACAGACTCAGGGATTTGAATGAAATTTTCAGGGTCGGTCAGAAATGACACAAGGACCAAATGATTAGACTTCAGCAGTGATGCGGCTTAAAGTTTGGATCCACGTATTTGTTAAGGATTCATAGCGGCACTGCGTCTGATAGCGGCACGGTAACCATGGCAACAGGTGAATGCTACCTCAGCCGCCTGCTGACTATCACATGATTGTGATCCTACAACAAATCTACCACTGTGGACGTATCGGAAATGACACAAGGAACAACTGATTAAATTGTGGGGGTGTTTCTGAGTCCCATCAATTCCAGTTACCAGCTACATATTTAGATCACGCGATTCGGTATGTACACATGCAGAACACACCCCTGTCTTGGTAGAGGACTGCGCGCTCTCTGTGCTGTTCTTGTTAGTTGATGTGACCAGCTGTGAGCATGTGCTTGTGAACACGTGTGTGCCAGGATGTGAAATTAACTTTTTAAGCCACTGACAGATATGTCCAAATATGATTCATTCAATAGTAAATTAGCATTTTGTGCCGCAAATCTACCAACCACATCATGTTAAACCAGTATCTGGCTGCTGCTAATTTCCCACTGTAGTGTGCCAGCTTTTGTGGAAATGGGTTGGAACGTTATATAATTAATTTCGGAATAAATATTGTCAATTACAGCGTTGAAACATGTTCTACAATCTGGAAAAAATGCAGCTTTTAGTAGTTGTCACTGTCTCCCGCAATTTCATCACAACAAATAAGCTTAAAACATTGCAACTTTTATCGCAATTTTTTTTAGAAAATCTGCCGCGAATTCAGGCATTTTCGGCCGCAACAATCATGAAAAACGCCCGCGAAATCTTGGAGGGACTGAATAAAGTCATTCTATTCTATAATCAGAAGTTTGCATACACTAAGATTGCTATGCCTTCAAGATGATGATGTCCTGACTTTGAAAGCTTTTGATAGATTAAGATGTATTTTCAGGCACACCTCAAACACACTGCTTTCCTTGTGTGATGACATTAGAAAACCTAAAGAAATCAGCCAAGACATCAGGAAGACATTTGTGGGCCTCCACAGGTGTGGTTCATCCTTGAGTGCAATTTCCAGATTGCTGTGGTTTGAGGTTTATCTGTCCAAATAATTACATGCACAGATCAACACCATGGGAATGTCAAGCCATCCTACTGCTCAAGATGGAGATTGGTTAAGGTTAGGATTGTTTTGGAGGGAAATGTGCTCATCAACCCCAGAACAAAAGCAAACGACCTTGTGAAGATGCTGGCTGAGGATGGCCTGAGTACACCATCCCAACTGTGAAGCATGGGGGTGGCAGCACCATGTTGTGGGAGTGTTTTTGCTGCAGGAGGGACTGGTGCACTTCACAAAATAGATGGCATCAAGAAGATAGAACATTATGTGGAAATATGGAAGCAACATCAGCCAGCAAATGAAAGCTTGGCACAAGTGGGTCTTCCAAATGACAAGGACAGTGCTGGTGCAAATCTGACACTGTCCTGGAGAAACTGTGCACTACTGACTTAGAACTGCTTTCTGCTTCATTGTGCCCTTCATATCTGCCTCAGAAGTTTCCCCAAATATTTGTGAACTTGTCTATATCCGTCCAAAGGCCAGTGAAATAAATACCTGTGGGCACAAAGGTGCTTCTGCTCTGGGTTCCTCTGACCACAACTGCATCCTCCTTATCCCTGTCTACCACTGTACTGAAGCAAGGCAAAGTGCAGAACATCAGAGTGAAAGTTTGTCACACTCTGCAGGGATGTCTGGAGGTTACTGACTGGGACGTGTTTAAGGAGTCCTCAGCTGATATGATGAACCGACTGATGTTGTGAGCAGCTGGGTCACAGACTGTGAAACCAGTGTTACTGCCTGAAAAAACTGTAAAACTGTATCCAAACACTAAGCCATGACTTTCTAAGAAGCTTAAAGACCTACTGTACAGAAAGAAAACAGTCTTCAGAGAAAGGAAATACACTAAATCTGTATAAACTGACAGAAGGAAATAAAGTAGGAGATCAGGACCCACAAAAGACAATACAAAGACAACCTTGAGTCTCAGCTCAAAATGAACAACCTCAGTTCAGTCTGGGACGGCATGAATCTGATCACTGGAACCAATTAATGTGTCAATGAGAGAGTTCAGCTCAGTGGTTATAATATTGATTTAGAGCTGGCTCAAAGTCTGAACAGTTTTTATGTCAGGTTTGACTCCCATGATTTCAGGGCTAAACACGCTGAGACTAAAAACTGTCTCATGTCAGCGTCTCCACAGAATCCCTTTCTTTTATCCGGGTTGGAAATAAATCTATGTATGTATGTAATCTGGTGTCTCAAACAGTGCAGACCAAAGAAAAGTCCTCTACATGATTACATCGGTGGCTGTTTATTGAAAACTTTTACGACGTCTGACCAAATGACCAAGATTGCTGCCGATGTCCCTGTCTATCTTATGTTTTGTTTGATTTTTCTTTAAATGGCTTTTATTTTGCTTTTAATTGTTTTACTGTTTTTTTTACATTTTAAAAACATTTCCTTTAATCGTTGTTATTCCTTTAACTGTTTTCAGGGATGACAATTGTCTGCGGATCCGCGGATTTCCGCCAATTTAATGTCAAATTTGAACATTTTGTGAATCCTCTAAATCCGTTGAGAAAATTTTAGGGGGGTTAGGTACTTTATTGTCGCTGATGTTAACGTTGTTAACATCTCGCGGGAGTGAGGCGTGAGTTTCGTTAAACGAAACTCGCGCCTCACTACGAAACTCACGCCTCACTCCTGCGAGATTTTCACTGAAGCTATCGTTCGATTGTAAACGGCCCAGCAGTTGGACAGCTTCAAGCTTGGACCAATCATTGCTCGTAGCATTCTTTGTTACAAATTCATGGTGGCGTGTTCGACTCGGATGTTTGGAGATTTGGTATCGTGTTCAGCGGAATGATGAGATTTTTAACGAAGGATCAGGAGTCATCAGTCACAGAAATTGACAAAAGTGTCAAAAATAAGTTCCGATGGGAATGGCTGGAGAGAAAAGTCCTGTGAAGGTGAAAATTGGCTCAAGATCGACGAGGTAACGGAAACACTTGGACAATTTCTGAAGAAACCAGACGTGGCCGGAAAAGCTTTTTGTGTGTATTGTAACGATTTGATTAACTACGGATCGCGTGGATGCGTAGCACTGTCAGACAGTTACACCAGCAGCATCAACAGCTACTTCAAGTGCCAAGGCAAAAGATACATTGAAAGAGAAGGAAATGACTGCAAGAAAAGCCCACCAGCAGGAGTTGAAAAGGAAGGCTGTCCAGAGACTTACACAGCTTGCTGCAAAGAGAAGAAAATTGACAAAATAGGAGTGTTGCAGTGAACTGACTTGTATATATTGTACATAGTAGAATAGAACTCTCATAGATTTGTGAAATATTTTGGACTGAAGATAGTGAGAAAAGATTGAAGAACATGTAAGTTAACTTTTCATTAAATTTGCTGACTGAAACAAGTCTAGTGTTATGTTTTTGACCATTTTTATCAGTCTAAATGACTTCTATAAATCTCTCAGCTTCACCCCCCGCCCGCCCCCTCCACCCCGCCCGTCAATTTTCAGCTGAAATCCGAATTTCCTGTTGACATCCCTGTGTTTTACTGTTTTGTTGCTTTTGTTGTTTGATGGTGAACGGTTGTGTAACTGCTGCACAACAAATTTCCCAGGTCGTTCGGGCCAAATCCAGAATTCAGTGGCAGAATTACAGATCTTTTCTGGACTGGTATCAACATCTGATCCCCGAGGAGAAATTTCAAATTGTACATTTCTCCAGTAATGTAACTTAACGGAAAGTCTGGGGATCAAGAGATCCTGGTGGTACAATCCCATCAGTCACGAGCTCTGCTTTGTTTTTCACGCTGATCGACAGATTTTACTACCCAATATTCTAAACTACCGTGTAGAAAGCTGAAAACTATCGGCCTGTGAAAATAGTTTTGTTGACATTGTGAGTGTGCTGTTGACACATTTCTAGGTTTCTAATGACAAAGCTGCTGGCATGTCTGCAGATTCTTGATTTTGTTTCAGCCTCATGTCTAACTACATGGAATTGAGACTTTTAGGTTCAATTTTTTTCATGATTGCTCTTCCATCACTGCCTCTGTTTTTATCTTTGTCTTTTGCTACAGAAATGTAAACACAGCAATGGAGTGAGATGTCGGACCTCTGAGGAGGATAAGGATGGTTCAGCAACAACGGCAAAAAGAGATGAATCACTGAGTTGTGAGCAATGTGACAAGACTTTTATTACAGCAACAAACACTAAGAATTCACAAAACTCAGTGACTTTCACTCACACAGTGGAGTTAAACCATTCAGCTGTGATCAGTGTGGAAAGGCTTTTACTCAAAGAGTCAGTTAAAAAGCCATCAACTCATTCACAGTGGAGTTAAACCATTCAGCTGTGATCAGTGTGGAAAGGCTTTTACTCAAGAGTCAGTTAAAAAGCCATCAACTCATTCACAGTGGAGTTAAACCATTCAGCTGTGATCAGTGTGGAAAGGCTTTTACTCACAAGAGTCAGTTAAAAAGCCATCAACTCATCACAGTGGAGTTAAACCATTCAGCTGTGATCAGTGTGGAAAGGCTTTTACTCAAGAGTCAAAAAAGCCATCAACTCATTCACAGTGGAGAGTTTCATTCTGTGATCAGTGTGGAAAGGCTTTTACTCGGAAGACTCATTTAAAAAGCCATCAACTCATTCACAGTGGAGTTAAACCATTCAGCTGTGATCAGTGTGGAAAGGCTTTTACTAAGAAGAGTCACTTAAAAAGACATCAACTCATTCACAGTGGAGTGAAACCATTCAGCTGATCAGTGTGGAAAGGCTTTTACTCACAATAGTCACTTAAAAAGCCATCAACTCATTCACAGTGCAGTGAAACCATTCAGCTGTGCTCAGTG
>NC_067134.1:1829735-1859668 GCF_021347895.1 Acanthochromis polyacanthus | reverse complement strand
ATCTGTAACCTGTAAAGCATCTGTTACTGCACTGATGAAACAGGAATCATTCCTCATGTGGAGTTGTATTTCTATGACTGAGATGAAATCATTAAAACATGTTTTTCTCTTCATTTTACAGAGTTCAGTGGTTATCTCTTGATGAAACAACCAGGATGTTTGTGAATCTGTTCTGTGCAGCAGCAGAGAGAGAACAGCAGACAGGAGAGAAGATACTGGAGCAGTTATCATCAGTGTTCACAATGAAACATGTCCTCACATATACAGCTGTGGTAAATATCAGATTGCTTTCCTGCTGGATCTGTTCTCCATGTGAAGGACTATGAGACTAAAACAGGTCTGAGAGTCCTTCCATCATTACAGTCAGTTTTTCCAGTCAGCTCCTGCAGTCTGGTCCATAAACCCTCTCAGAGAGAAAGACCTCCGTCCTCCTGGAAGTGCTGAAACTCCAATCAGAGAAGAAAGAAGTGCGTCTGACAGGCTGGTCACATGAAGAGAGTGAAGTGAGGAGTTTCCTGCAGTGTCTGCCTTATATCTCACAGCTCAGGTAAATGAATTCTACTTCACACCATTCAGTCTATACAAGGAGAAATCCATGAATTCTGATGTCATTGTACTGATTGAAACATTTCAGTCATATTTCTTTGTCATCACTTTTATATTTCTACATTCTGACTTTATCCACATGGGGTCATATTTCAGTTCTGTTTCATCTCTGCTCATTTCAGAGGGAAACATTGTTCTCTTTCCACCACTGTATTTATTTAGTGTTTTAGTTACTTTTAGTCTTTCAGTCTGAGATTTCTATACATGTATGATCAGTTCATTAAACTGGCTGTATTATAGATGAAACAAGCCAACAGGATATAAAGTGAAGTCATTTATATCAGTTTCTAGAGGGTTCTTCCATCTCAAATCATCAGAGGTCTTCTGATTAAATATCTCCGTTTAGATAAACAAATTATTATTGAATATAAATTTGTAAAACGGATTGTGTGAAATTTTAGGTTTCTGTGTCAAATATCTTCTGCGATCAAAGTTGTTTAAAAATGTCCTGTTGACCATCTTTCAGCAGAATTTTTTCACTCAGTGAAATCTGAGGCTTCCAGAAATGTTCAGTTTTATTTCTCTTCATGTCATTGATTCAGAATCTGGAATATTGGAAAAGTAATGAAATAGTTTCTCATTTTGAGTGAGTTGAAATATGAATAAAGTTAAAGTCATCATGAAACGTTTCATCTTTGAGCTTAAATCCTGATAATCCAGAAGTCAACTCATATTTTCTGAACCACATGTAGCTGAATGTCACAATAATACAAAACTAAACACAGAATACTTTTAATTTGAAATACTTGATCACAAAAATGAACACCAAGTTATTTTCTTTTATCTTTCATCACTGATAGAGCAGATGTGACAATTTTTACCACAAAAACAAAAATGATCCAAGTAGAACAGAGTTGTGGAGTTTCAAAATGCTTCTTTATAAATAAATAAGATCAAATTCTTTTTGAATAAAAGCATCTGACATCATTTTCAGTCTCCACAAACTCAACTCAGTGTATTGTCCTCCTACTTATTGCAGAGATGCTTGAAGGTAAACTCTTCATCAGTCACTCTAAATATTCATGTTGTCACACTTGAACTTTGTCAGAGTCCAGCTGTGACTTTGGTCTTGAAGTTTATTCTCAGTGGAACACAAAGCAGAGGATCCATTTTGTTCCTATCAAACACTTTCCTTCATGATGATAAATTTAGCAGTGAAGTGTTGGTCACATTAGTGGATGAGATTAGCATTAAATATATGTCCAGGTATGAAAATGTCCCACTAGAAACATCCCACTATCCAACAGATGAGTGGATTTGGTTCTATTCTGCTGCTGTCATCCTCATAATCTGATGCAGTGATAATTCCTAAAGAAATGACACCAAACTACATGACAAGTCTCCTCCAAAGCTACATTTATGTCTGCAAAGTGGGTCTGAAGATGACAAATATGCCCTTCTTAAATATATACATATATTTTCTGTGTTATATTTGGAGAAGAGTTTATAAACTGCAGAACTCTGTTTGACTTGGATCAGATTATTTACTAATGTTTCAGTTTTTGTGTTTCAAGTTGTCAAAGCTGCTCAGTTCTGAAAGTTCAATGGAAATACGTTTCTTTCCATTTTTGTGACCAAGTATTTCATATTCAAAGTATTCTTGGTGTTCTGTGTGTATTATTGTGACATTCAGCTACATGTGGTTCAGAAAATATCACTGGTTGAGTTTTGCATCAATATTTTATTTGTTAATGTGAGTTCAGAGATGGAACTTTTCATGATGGCTTCAATTTTTCCTTTTTCATATGTCTGCTCACCCACCATCAGAGACAGTTTTTAAAAAATACTTTTTCAATATGAACAATCCTGACTTAATGACATGAAGAAAACAGTAAAAATTTCAGGTTTTTAACTTTCATAATTCCTGAGATATTGTTGTCCAAACAGTGTATAGAGAACGGATGGATGGATATTCGTTTTTGTCGGACAAATGTGTTTTTCTCACCCGCTGTGGTAATCACATCTGAAAGTGGTTTATACCGGCGGATTCATGAGAATCTAAGCTTTCCATCGGCGTATAGTGTTTGTATAATCGCGTTTGCAGCCGTCGGACATTCTTGAAATTCCTATGCAAATTAGTAGGTGTACCGCCGGCGGTACACTGAAGTTTAAGGGGTTAAACTAAAACATTTTTCTCAGGAAAGATGGATCACCTACAATCTTTCAAACTTCCATATTTTATGCTTTAAAAAAACTTGTGTCAAATTAGAGATATTGGAGCAAAAGTGTAACAAAAAAATGGATGATTTGGTATGGAATGAACCCACATTTTTTTATTTGGTTTCGACATTTTATGTCATGATTCATGATAAATTGCTGATTTAAATTAACTGTATATTGAGTTTAAGACGGTGTGTTATTTTCATGTCCATTATTTGTCATGTTATTAGTCAACTGATCATGAATATGAAAGAGTTGATAGAACTTAATGAAGGTCAGTGACTGACTGAAGCAATGAAGCAGAGAGAAGAATGTGAGTTTATCTGTTGATGTAGAAATATTTCCTGCAACACTTTGGAAACATGTGACAGTCTGGTACCTGTATGAGAAGAATGAAAAGATGTGGATAAAAAGAGCTGCAGCTCAGTGACAAAAGTTCAGTCATGTTAATACCTCTTTATGGAAAAACAGAAACACAAGACAGGAAATGAAAAAACTCTGACATTTAAGGTGGTATTGGGTTTGTGAATATTTCAAGAGTTTGAAGATGAAATCTGTAACCTGTAAAGCATCTGTTACTGCACTGATGAAACAGGAATCATTCCTCATGAGGAGTTGTATTTCTATGACTGAGATGAAATCATTAAAACATGTTTTTCTCTTCATTTTACAGAGTTCAGAAGAAGTTACCTCTTGATGAAACAACCAGGATGTTTGTGAATCTGTTCTGTGCAGCAGCAGAGAGAGAACAGCAGACAGGAGAGAAGATACTGAAGCAGTTATCATCAGTGTGCAGATATAAAGGATTTCCTTCATATTACATGGATGGAAAATCTCAGAGTGATTTCCTGCTGGATCTGTTCTCCCATGTGAAGGACTATGAGACTAAAACAGGTCTGAGAGTCCTTCCATCATTACAGTCAGTTTTCCAGTCAGCTCCTTCATTCTGGTTCATAAACCTCTCAGAGAGAAAGACCTCCGTCCTCCTGGAAGTGCTGAAACTCCAATCAGAGAAGAAAGAAGTGTATCTGACAGGCTGGTCACATGAAGAGAGTGAAGTGAGGAGTTTCCTGCAGTATCTGCCTTATATCTCACAGCTCAGGTAAATGAATTCTACTTTACACCATTCAGTCTATACAAGGAGAAATCCATGAATTCTGATGTCATTGTACTGATTGAAACATTTCAGTCATATTTCTTTGTCATCACTTTTATATTTCTACATTCTGACTTTATCCACATGGGGTCATATTTCAGTTCTATTTCATCTCTGCTCATTTCAGAGGGAAACATTGTTCTCTTTCCACCACTGTATTTATTTAGTGTTTTAGTTACTTTTAGTCTTTCAGTCTGAGATTTCTATACATGTATGATCAGTTCATTAAACTGGCTGTATTATAGATGAAACAAGCCAACAGGATATAAAGTGAAGTCATTTATATCAGTTTCTAGAGGGTTCTTCCATCTCAAATCATCAGAGGTCTTCTGATTAAATATCTCTATTCAGATAAAACCAATTATTATTGAATATAAATTTGTAAAATGGATTGTGTGAAATTTTAGGTTTCTGTATCAAGTATCTTCTACGATCAAAGTTGTTTAAAAATGTCCTGTTGACCATCTTTCAGCAGAATTTTTTCACTCAGTGAAATTTGAGGCTTCCAGAAATGTTCAGTTTTATTTCTCTTCATGTCATTGATTCAGAATCTGGAAAATTGGAAAAGAAATGAAATAGTTTCTGATTGCGAGTTGGAATATGATAAATATTAAAGTCATCATGAAACATCTTATCTTTGAGCTCAAATCAAATAAATCCTGATAATCCAGAAGTCAACTCATATTTTCTGAACCACATGTAGCTGAATGTCACAATAATACAAAACTAAACACAGAATACTTTTAATTTGAAATACTTGATCACAAAAATGAACACCAAGTTATTTTCTTTTATCTTTCATCACTGATAGAGCAGATGTGACAATTTTTACCACAAAAACAAAAATGATCCAAGTAGAACAGAGTTGTGGAGTTTCAAAATGCTTTATAAATAAATAAGATAAATTCTTTTTGAATAAAAGCATCTGACATCATTTTCAGTCTCCACAAACTCAACTCAGTGTATTGTCCTCCTACTTATTGCAGAGATGCTTGAAGGTAAACTCTTCATCAGTCACTCTAAATATTCATGTTGTCACACTTGAACTTTGTCAGAGTCCAGCTGTGACTTTGGTCTTGAAGTTTATTCTCAGTGGAACACAAAGCAGAGGATCCATTTTGTTCCTATCAAACACTTTCCTTCATGATGATAAATTTAGCAGTGAAGTGTTGGTCACATTAGTGGATGAGATTAGCATTAAATATATGTCCAGGTATGAAAATGTCCCACTAGAAACATCCCACTATCCAACAGATGAGTGGATTTGGTTCTATTCTGCTGCTGTCATCCTCATAATCTGATGCAGTGATAATTCCCAAAGAAATGACAGCAAACTACATGACAAGTCTCCTCCAAAGCTACATTTATGTCTGCAAAGTGGGTCTGAAGATGACAAATATGCAATTATTAAATATATACATATATTTTCTGTGTTATATTTGGAGAAGAGTTTATAAACTGCAGAACTCTGTTTGAAACAGATCGGAGTATCTACTATTATTTCAGTTTTTGTGTTTCAAGTTGTCAAAGCTGCTCAGTTCTGAAAGTTCAATGGAAATACATTTCTTTCCATTTCTGTGACCAAGTATTTCATATTCAAAGTATTCTTGGTGTTCTGTGTGTATTATTGTGACATTCAGCTACATGTGGTTCAGAAAATATCACTGGTTGAGTTTTGCATCAATATTTTATTTGTTAATGTGAGTTCAGAGATGGAACTTTTCATGATGGCTTCAATTTTTCCTTTTTCATATGTCTGCTCACCCACCATCAGAGACAGTTTTTAAAAAATACTTTTTCAATATGAACAATCCTGACTTAATGACATGAGGAAAACAGTAAAAATTTCAGGTTTTTAACTTCAATAATTCTTGATATTGTTGTCCAAACAGTGTATAGAGAACGGATGGATGGATATTCGTTTTTGTCGGACAAATGTGTTTTCCTCACCCGCTGTGGTCATCACATCTGAAAGTGGTTTATACCGGCGGATTCATGAGAATCTAAGCTTTCCATCGGCGTATAGTGTTTGTATAATCGCGTTTGCAGCCGTCGGACATTCTTGAAATTCCTATGCAAATTAGTAAGTGTACCGCCGGCGGTACACTGAAGCTTTTAAACTAAAGCATTTTTCTCAGGAAAGATGGATCACCTACAATCTTTCAAACTTCCATATTTTATGCTTTAAAAAACTTGTGTCAAATTAGAGATATTGGAGCAAAAATGTAACAAAAAGATGGATGATTTGGTATGGAATGAACCCACATTTTTTTATTTGGTTTCGACATTTTATGTCATGATTCATGATAAATTGCTGATTTAAATTAACTGTATATTGAGTTATTAAGACGGTGTGTTATTTTCATGTCCATTATTTGTCATGTTATTAGTCAACTGATCATGAATATGAAAGAGTTGATAGAACTTAATGAAGGTCACTGACTGACTGAAGCAATGAAGCAGAGAGAAGAATGTGAGTTTATCTGTTGATGTAGAAATATTTCCTGCAACACTTTGGAAACATGTGACAGTCTGGTACCTGTATGAGAAGAATGAAAAGATGTGGATAAAAAGAGCTGCAGCTCAGTGACAACAGTTCAGTCATGTTAATACCTCTTTATGGAAAAACAGAAACACAAGAAAGGAAATGAAAAAACTCTGACATTTAAGGTGGTATTGGGTTTGTGAGTATTTTAAGAGTTTGAAGATGAAATCTGTAACCTGTAAAGCATCTGTTACTGCACTGATGAAACAGGAATCATTCCTCATGTGGAGTTGTATTTCTATGACTGAGAGAAATCATTAAAACATGTTTTTCTCTTCATTTTACAGAGTTCAGAAGAAGTTACCTCTTGATGAAACAACCAGGATGTTTGTGAATCTGTTCTGTGCAGCAGCAGAGAGAGAACAGCAGACAGGAGAGAAGATACTGGAGCTGTTATCATCAGTGTGCACATATGAAGGGTTTCCTTTAGAATACGTGGATGATGATGAAGATTTTCAATATCAGACTGGTTTCCTGCTGGATCTGTTCTCCCATGTGAAGGACTATGAGACTAAAACAGGTCTGAGAGTCCTTCCATCATTACAGTCAGTTTTCCAGTCAGCTCCTTCATTCTGGTTCATAAACCTCTCAGAGAGAAAGACCTCCATCCTCCTGGAAGTGCTGAAACTCCAATCAAAGAAGAAACCAGTGTATCTGACAGGCTGGTCACATGAAGAGAGTGAAGTGAGGAGTTTCCTGCAGTGTCTGCCTTATATCTCAAAGCTCAGGTAAATGAATTCTACTTTACACCATTCAGTCTATACAAGGAGAAATCCATGAATTCTGATGTCATTGTACTGATTGAAACATTTCAGTCATATTTCTTTGTCATCACTTTTATATTTCTACATTCTGACTTTATCCACATGGGGTCATATTTCAGTTCTGTTTCATCTCTGCTCATTTCAGAGGGAAACATTGTTCTCTTTCCACCACTGTATTTATTTAGTGTTTTAGTTACTTTTTGTCTTTGAGTCTGAGATTTCTATACATGTATGATCAGTTCATTAAACTGGCTGTATTATAGATGAAACAAGCCAACAGGATATAAAGTGAAGTCATTTATATCAGTTTCTAGAGGGTTCTTCCATCTCAAATCATCAGAGGTCTTCTGATTAAATATCTCCGTTTAGATAAAACAAATTATTATTGAATATAAATTTGTAAAACGGATTGTGTGAAATTTTAGGTTTATATGTCAAATATCTTCTGCGATCAAAGTTGTTTAAAAATGTCCTGTTGACCATCTTTCAGCAGAATTTTTTCACTCAGTGAAATTTGAGGCTTCCAGAAATGTTCAGTTTTATTTCTCTTCATGTCATTGATTCAGAATCTGGAATATTGGAAAAGTAATGAAATAGTTTCTCATTTTGAGTGAGTTGAAATATGAATAAAGTTAAAGTCATCATGAAACGTTTCATCTTTGAGCTTAAATTCTGATAATCCAGAAGTCAACTCATATTTTCTGAACCACATGTAGCTGAATGTCACAATAATACAAAACTAAACACAGAATACTTTTAATTTGAAATACTTGATCACAAAAATGAACACCAAGTTATTTTCTTTTATCTTTCATCACTGATAGAGCAGATGTGACAATTTTTACCACAAAAACAAAAATGATCCAAGTAGAACAGAGTTGTGGAGTTTCAAAATGCTTCTTTATAAATAAATAAGATAAATTCTTTTTGAATAAAAGCATCTGACATCATTTTCAGTCTCCACAAACTCAACTCAGTGTATTGTCCTCCTACTTATTGCAGAGATGCTTGAAGGTAAACTCTTCATCAGTCACTCTAAATATTCATGTTGTCACACTTGAACTTTGTCAGAGTCCAGCTGTGACTTTGGTCTTGAAGTTTATTCTCAGTGGAACACAAAGCAGAGGATCCATTTTGTTCCTATCAAACACTTTCCTTCATGATGATAAATTTAGCAGTGAAGTGTTGGTCACATTAGTGGATGAGATTAGCATTAAATATATGTCCAGGTATGAAAATGTCCCACTAGAAACATCCCACTATCCAACAGATGAGTGGATTTGGTTCTATTCTGCTGCTGTCATCCTCATAATCTGATGCAGTGATAATTCCTAAAGAAATGACACCAAACTACATGACAAGTCTCCTCCAAAGCTACATTTATGTCTGCAAAGTGGGTCTGAAGATGACAAATATGCCCTTATTAAATATATACATATATTTTCTGTGTTATATTTGGAGAAGAGTTTATAAACTGCAGAACTCTGTTTGAACAGATCGGAGTATTTACTATTATTTCAGTTTTTGTGTTTCAAGTTGTCAAAGCTGCTCAGTTCTGAAAGTTCAATGGAAATACATTTCTTTCCATTTTTGTGACCAAGTATTTTATATTCAAAGTATTCTTGGTGTTCTGTGTGTATTATTGTGACATTCAGCTACATGTGGTTCAGAAAATATCACTGGTTGAGTTTTGCATCAATATTTTATTTGTTAATGTGAGTTCAGAGATGGAACTTTTCATGATGGCTTCAATTTTTCCTTTTTCATATGTCTGCTCCCCCACCATCAGAGACAGTTTTTAAAAAATACTTTTTCAATATGAACAATCCTGACTTAATGACATGAGGAAAACAGTAAAAATTTCAGGTTTTTAACTTCAATAATTCTTGATATTGTTGTCCAAACAGTGTATAGAGAACGGATGGATGGATATTCGTTTTTGTCGGACAAATGTGTTTTTCTCACCCGCTGTGGTAATCACATCTGAAAGTGGTTTATACCGGCGGATTCATGAGAATCTAAGCTTTCCATCGGCGTATAGTGTTTGTATAATCGCGTTTGCAGCCGTCGGACATTCTTGAAATTCCTATGCAAATTAGTAGGTGTTCCGCCGGCGGTACACTGAAGTTTAAGGGGTTAAACTAAAGCATTTTTCTCAGGAAAGATGGATCACCTACAATCTTTCAAACTTCCATATTTTATGCTTTAAAAAAACTTGTGTCAAATTAGAGATATTGGAGCAAAAATGTAACAAAAAAATGGATGATTTGGTATGGAATCAACCCACATTTTTTATTTGATTTCGATATTTTATGTCATGATTCATGATAAATTGCTGATTTAAATTAACTGTATATTGAGTTATTAAGACGGTGTGTTATTTTCATGTCCATTATTTCTCATGTTATTAGTCAACTGATCATGAATATGAAAGAGTTGATAGAACTTAATGAAGGTCAGTGACTGACTGAAGCAATGAAGCAGAGAGAAGAATGTGAGTTTATCTGTTGATGTAGAAATATTTCCTGCAACACTTTGGAAACATGTGACAGTCTGGTACCTGTATGAGAAGAATGAAAAGATGTGGATAAAAAGAGCTGCAGCTCAGTGACAACTATTCAGTCATGTTAATACCTCTTTATGGAAAAACAGAAACACAAGACAGGAAATGAAAAAACTGTGACATTTAAGGTGGTATTGGGTTTGTGAATATTTTAAGAGTTTGAAGATGAAATCTGTAACCTGTAAAGCATCTGTTACTGCACTGATGAAACAGGAATCATTCCTCATGTGGAGTTGTATTTCTATGACTGAGATGAAATCATTAAAACATGTTTTTCTCTTCATTTTACAGTGTTCAGTGGTTATCTCTTGATGAAACAACCAGGATGTTTGTGAATCTGTTCTGTGCAGCAGCAGAGAGAGAACAGCAGACAGGAGAGAAGATACTGGAGCAGTTATCATCAGTGTTCAGAAATGAAACATGTCCTTCATATTACAGCTGTGGTAAATATCAGACTGGTTTCCTGCTGGATCTGTTCTCCCTTGTGAAGGACTATGAGACTAAAACAGGTCTGAGAGTCCTTCCATCATTACAGTCAGTTTTCCAGTCAGCTCCTGCAGTCTGGTCCATAAACCTCTCAGAGAGAAAGACCTCCATCCTCCTGGAAGTGCTGAAACTCCAATCAGAGAAGAAACCAGTGGAGCTGACAGGCTGGTCACATGAAGAGAGTGAAGTGAGGAGTTTCCTGCAGTGTCTGCCTTATATCTCACAGCTCAGGTAAGTCAAATACTGAATATGTTAAATTATACTGTATAGACTTTCTAGAATTTTGTCTCTAAATGCAGCTCATATTAATAATGTTCTTGAAAAGAGTGAATTATTCATTTACAGACTGATATAATGTAGATCCAGATGTTCCTCTGTGTTTGATTTAGCGTGACGTCATAACAGCTGAAATCACAATCAGACTCTTGTCATCACTCTGTCTGTGTGTTCATCCCTGA
Organism: Acanthochromis polyacanthus; assembly: GCF_021347895.1. NCBI lineage: Eukaryota > Metazoa > Chordata > Actinopteri > Pomacentridae > Acanthochromis > Acanthochromis polyacanthus. The sequence continues at coordinate 1,848,930 of NC_067134.1, read as the reverse complement.
TCCATAAGATGATGTGTCATAATGTAGAGTTATTTCTTTGCTGTGTTCCAGCTGTGGTCCAGGCTTCTTCCAGAGTGTGTGTTCATCCATCTCTGTCAGATCCAGACAGGAGGTCCAGCAGCTGGTGTCTCTGCTGCAGCTCCTGGACTTCAAGCTGCTGTTAACAGGAAAGTTATCCAGGACGACCTGCTGCTCTGTGGGGAGAGTTCTTCAACTTTGTGGCTCCAGAGTGGATCTCAGCCTCACAGCTAAGAAGATGTCTGTCAGAAGAACCTCCCTGCTTTTCAGAAAACCAACACAACTCCACAGTCTGAGGTGATCATTTCAACATTTCCTGTCTCTTCTTGTCTTTCACTGACTTTTACCTTCTTCCAGTTTAAATCTTTAGTCACTGATGGCTGCTCTTTGGTTTTTCTCTTTGGTTTTCAGGCTTTCCAATGCCATGGTCTTGCTCCTGTTTCGGTGGGTCAGAAGAAGTAAACTGATGTGTCCTTTGACTGTTGAAGAGCTTTGTCTCGAGGCTCAGAAAGATCAAGCATCAGAGAGAAAGTTGTTGAAGGTTGTCAGTAGTTTATGTTCCCTGCTGAGATCCTGTTCAGTCAGACAGTTGGTCCTCACTGAGTCCTGCATCCCTGCTCAGTGTCTCATTCCACTGCTGCTTCTCCATGGTCCTCCAACCATCAAGTAAGTATCCTTCCTCAACCTTCTGAACCAAACAAAGCATAGAATACTTTATGAGATAGACTCATTATTTTGTCTTTCTGAAACCTGCAGACTGAGTGAAGATCATGTCCAGCAGCTGCTGGTCCTGGTCCATGAAGTCCAGGACCAGGTCTTGACATTGTCTTTGTTGAATGTGGTTTCTGGAGACCTGACCTCCTGCAGCCTGAACTGGGAGCTTCTTCACTATCTGCTGCAGCAGTGTCCAGCTCAGACCATCACTGTGAACCTGAGGAAGAACCGCTTCTTACAGGAGAGCGCCGCTCGTCTGCTTCCCTTTCTGGGCAGGATTGTGATTAAAAGGTGATCAGTTTGGATTTCTGACTTCTTACCAGGATCACAGTTGGTCTTCTTTAATGAATTCTCTGTTTACTGATGTGACTCATCTTTCTTCAGCATTTTCTGAGCTCTTTAAACAAAGTGTCCTTGTAAATGCTGTGGATGCTTTCAGGCCCACTCCCAGCTTGGTGATGACTTCCATCAGAGAGCTGTACAGAGCTCACGCCAGTCACATGGTCCCCAGTTTGCTGAGGTCACTGGATCATGTGATCAACCTGAGCTGCAGAGAGCTGGACTCAGTGGACTCTGCTGCTCTGCTCTTCACCCTCAGACACAGTGACGGAGTTAAAGTGAACCTCCGGTGGGCCTCCATCCCAGCAGAGGGAACACGGTCCATCCTCTCTGCGCTGGACAGAGTTTCTGAGCTCAGGTCAGATATTAGTGCTGGTTTTCAGACGATCATTGCTGTCCAACACACAGGACAGGATCCAGCTGTCCTCTGCCTCAGTATTAATGCTCCACTCATCATTCTGTCTTCACTTTTTCATTCTACAGCAGTTTCTAAGATCACAACTGTTTTAATTTCACTACAATACTTTGTTTCCATGTTAAAGTTGCTCTTCAGTCATTGATGAAACCCTTAGAAACTCATCTCTCTGTGTCAGATTTACATATTTACACGTAATTTCTATCATTCATGCCTTTAAATGTCTTAGATGAACTCTACACTCTACATCTGACCTTTGACTGCTTATTTCACTTCTGATGTCTCTTCTTGCATATAGAAAACTGAATATAGACATTTCAACAAGGTTTTTAAAAAGTGATTTTTACTAGTAAGGGTCTTTAAAAAAGATTTCAGATCCTTGCAGTAAACTGCTTTACAATCAAACACACTGTTATGACTGTAGCAGCATTTTACTGTAAACGTGCAGTTCAATGTCTGTGATTTGACTTTTGGACCATTTTAAGGCATCATTACAGGCAGAAACAGAACAGCAGATGAACTTTGGTTCTAACTGAATAAAAAGACACGCTGACACCTTTTTACCTGCAGGATCACTTTCTGGGCTGCTTTTAATCAGCTGCTCCAGCAGTGAATGAAAAGAACATTTCGAAGTCTGAGCTTCACTTCTTTACTTTCTAATGAATCCCATTCAGATCATCTCAGACACTCTCTGCACAATTCCATGTTTCAGATTCGATCTCTTATTCATGCAGGAAATAGTGGAGAAGAGATTTGTTGATGGACACTCATGAGATAAAGTGAATCTTGTTCCAGCAGCAGCTTTAAATCCTCTTCCAAAGCCGTCATTAATGATGAATGTGAGAATCTAGTTTGGACCTGAAGGACGTCCAGATTCACACCTGATGAGCTGAAAGAGTGAAACTGGCCTCAGTCTGACTTCAACCAGGAGAAACAAAGTTCTCCAACATCTTCAGATACATGAAGCTTCTCAGCTCCATGACAGCAAGTTTCCAGAGAACATGAAGGGTTCCTGCAGCTCACTGCTTCATTCACAGCCTTTCAGAGTCCTGATGGAGACACAGTAGTGTTGAAACGTTGGTCTGTTTGCACTTTTAAAGGCTGTCAATCAAGCAGGGAGCTCCAGAGACTCTTTCCAGCTCCATAAATCCATCAGTGGGTCTGATCTGAACAGTCCACCTGCCACGTGTCCCCAACGTCCACCTGAAGGACAAAATGGACGTCAGGTTGAGTAAATTCCAGAGAAGCTGACAGTTTGTTTGCAGCCTGTCAGATTCTGTCCCTGCTTGTATTTTCTGAGCCGTGAGGCTTATTTTCAGTGACGTCGTTGTGATTCCAGATGTTGAACTTGATGGATGTAATGGACAGAATGATGGAAGTAAAACTCCAGTTGTTAGGATGGAATGAATCTTTATATTTCTGTTTCTGTGTTTTCTTCTCTTTAGAATATGTGTGTATTCAAAGATCCTGTTGGTAAATTGACGAGTTTTCTGTGTATTGACTTTTTATTTGCTTTCTTTCTGCATCAACTGTTCTTCAGTGTGGACAGGAATCAGCTGCTGAGGTTCATCCACTGCTGTGCTGCCTCTGACGCCCAGCAGGAGGCAGCGTCCGGCCTGCTGAGGACTCTGCAGCACCGCTTGGATCTGTCCTCCCAGTCCTGTGTGGATCTACAAGAGGAGGATCAGACTGAGCCTCTGAGTCTGACTGCTGATGACTGCAGGGCCGCATCCATCGTCCTGAAACACTGCAACCCGGACACTCAGCTCCACCTGCAGGACTGTGAGGTGGAGGACGGAGGACTGGACCTGCTGTTTTCTGTCCTGGACAGGGTCCGCCTCAGGTGGGACAGAGCCCAGAATGAGATAAAGCAGAGAGAAGCTTGTTGTCCTTCATGTTGGACGTCCTGACAGTCTGTCTTTGCTCTGTTTGTCCTGTTCAGAGTCAGTAAAAGTGTCCTCCTCCAGCTGCTGTCCCTGCTTCCTGTCCACTCTGAGAGGGACACAGTGAGACGGGCCGAGTCCCTGTGTGGAGCTCTGGGTGGAGAGCTGGACCTCAGTCACAGCACACTGGACCAGAGGGTCTGTGGAGGTCTGGTCCAGATGCTGGACTCCTGTGAAGGACTGACTGAGCTGGACCTCAGTCACTGTCAGCTCAGCGACCAGCTGCTGCTGCCCCTCATCACACATCTGCACAAAGTCCAGGTCCTGGAGTAAGTCTCAGACCGGTTCCTTCTCTGGGAGGACAAACTCAGCATCAGCCTGTTGACCCTCTGACCTCCTGGAGGGTTCAGAGAGTCAAAGTAGACTTGATCTATTAGAAGAAAATAAAGGTCCAGATGACTCTGAAGCAGCCAGAAGCAACATATTTAGCTCCCAGAGTTCATTGGTGGGACTTTAAAGTCAGCTGGAGCCACTTTAGCTGGAAGAACTTTGGCTTTAATTCTTCTTTTTACCTCCAGTCTGCAGTTTCTGCTTTCTGCTTTTTGTTCTCATCTTATTTTTGCTCACTGTGCTTCATTTTTCTCTGCAGTCTAAAGTCCTGCAGCTCAGTGGAAACAGAACATGAAGAAGGAGAGAATCAGAAATGTCTTCTGTCAGGAGGACAAACTTCACATTTCATTTATTTGAAAAAGCAAAAAGAAATTCTTTGGTTATCTTATAACATCTTTTAAAACTTGAAACATGTCCTATAGTTTTCTCAGTGTCAGCAGATGTTAACAACTCTGGGACTAAATGGAGGCTTCCCACACTGTAGATGTTGAACTTTTTCCATCTTCCATCCTCTCCAGATGTTTCCTCTCTCCTCTGCTCATCATCAGTAGAAAGATGTTTCTCCATGCTGAATGGATCTCCAACAACCTGCTCCTCTGTTCTCTGTTTCTGAGCCGTGCTGCTTTTATTTGATTCATCCAGGAGCTTTGATTTTCCTCTCAGTCTCTCTGTGGAAACACTGCCTGCAGCTCACCTGAAAACCCTGCATTTTTCTCTCCTGACTGTTGGTCTCAGCTGAGTCAGTCGAGGTTTCTCTGTTGCACCAGAATATTTTGGTTTTTTTTTTTACAGAATGTGGTGCAAGCAATTTATTTTTAGTGCATTTTCTAATTAGACACGTAGAATAAAATGATTCTGATTAATGGTTGTATGATTTTAAGTCTAGATTTGGTTCATTTCTGGACAGAACCACATAACACGATTCATAAAGCTTAAAATCTGAAGCTTCTTTTTGTTTTTTTATACAATTTCTGGCTCTGATAAATGGAGTCATTTCGTCCGTTTTTTTTTTTTTTTTTTTTTAAAGACGTCACTCCTGTTAATCCCAGCAGCAGGTTTAAGGTTCAGAGGGTTCTGATCCAGGACTTGAACTAAAGAATATTCCAGATTCACAGAGTTCTAGATGAACCCAAACACACCTTCACTGGCAGCTGATGATGGATTGAGAGAAGATGATGGGAACAAACTTATTGTAGAGGAAAATGAGGCTGTTTACAGGAAGTTGTCCCATAAAAACTGACTCAAATTTCATTTTATGTTTGATCCTGTTGATGCACTGATGTGCTTCTTTGACCTTCTGTCAACATGTTATCAGATGGAGGATCAATGAGAGTCTCCTGTTGTGTTTGTGTTGCAGTCTGAGCCACAATCAGATCACAGACGCCTCCACAGATGTTCTCCTCCAGCTGATCTCCATCCACTCCTCCATCCACACTGTGCGGTGAGCAAACATTCATCTTAGAGGCTCACAGAGAAACCAGTGGATAGATGAGCTGACCTGATGCTGTTCTTCCTGAATGATGACGTCTGCTCTCTGCTTTGGTGTTTTTCAGACTCTTCAGCAACGACATCGTGGACAGAAGACCCTTTGAGAAGCACAAGCAGTTTGAAATGTGGTGAAGCAGTCAGGAGGTCATGTGATCATCAGGGAGGAACTGTTGGATGTCGTCATTAAAAAGCCTTTTCTCCTCATGATGAGATGAAAACATGGAGTTCATTCTGGTCATCAGTAGTGTGTGATGTAGAGACTTTAGTTGAAACAAGCTTTGATTTTGACCACATTAGATTCTTTGTTTTTTTACAATCAATAAGACGACACTTTATCTGGAGGTAAAGAGCAGCCAGCAGTGTTTTCTAAAACTTGTTTGACATTATTAGTCAGTGGAGCTCATATTTCTGTTTGCTACCATGTAAGGATGGTCTAAAATTATTATTTTATTGTGACAAAACACAGACTGTAACTGTCAGTGTTGTGAACAGGCTGAAGTGATCTTTTTCTCCTGCTGTGATAACTGTATTTATTCTGGGAGCACAACCACCAAACAATCATATATTCAGGTCCAGCCCTAGTTGTGATGTTATTTTCTATCTATGTGCCATTTGGAGGGAAGTGAAGTACAGTATATTTTGTATGTTTTGTCAGTGGAAGTAGTTTTCACTGATCAAACATAAAAGCGTTCCCTTACTACAAGTATTTGGTTCAAAAGCTTTATGTTGTGAAAAAAAAAGAGATTTAGAAATTTGTGTTTCTTGTGCCTTAACTTGTCATTTTGTAAAGATGTTGTTTATTTTTGCTATTTTTTATTTTATTATTTGGATGTACCAGAGTCTGCACATTATTTTATATTTTTGTCTGTCTGATCACATCATTTCTAAAAAATAAATCGGACATTACAGTCAAACAGTTACTCAGTACTTGAGTACTCTTTTCACCAATATTTTTTACTCTGACTTGTGTAATTTTGTAGACGACTACTTTTTCTTCTACTGGAGTGATATTATTTTGAAGTGACGTGACTCTTATTTGAGTACAATTTTTGGATATTCTACCCACCTCTGTATATATATCTATAAGTATACAATCAACTTAATGAGATTCTGCAGCCACAGTTTTGTCTCTCGTGTTCAAATTGACCCTATCATGGGTGCTGTGCTGAGCTACAGCAACTTTATGTTTGAATCCCTTCACCAGAATTATTTCTAGAACTCATTTATCTGGTCTGACAAAGTCATGTCAATACTTGTTGATAAAAAGGCAGAATGATTTTATTATGAAGGAAATAGAAATACGGCTGATGTGTAGTTTTGGTCAAGTTTCTGTCTACAAGACGGCAGAAAAACGTGTTCTGACCACGATACATCAACATCACTGGACGATTGTAGCCTGTAGAAAGCTACTGATGACTTCATTTACTCTGAATGCTGCTAAAGCTTCAACGTAAAACTATATTTCTACTGTTTCAACGAATAAAACATGATTTTGTAAGACTCAGAAGGACGGCTGGTATAAACTAAGATGGTTTAATGAGAAGTAGTTTCACATATTACACAAATTCATTTCGTTGTCTTCTTTGTAACGTCCAAACAAAAAATAAACACATTTTAGCTAACCTACAACTGAATCCCTGAATCACTGCAAGTGTTAGCTGAGCTTGTGGAAGTGCTAACGAGGGTCTGCTCTAGCAAGGATTAGTACCGTCACACATGTAGTTTTGAAAATAAATCCTCTACAAGGACATCCAAATCATAGGAGAACACCTAAAAGACTTTAAAACCAAACTCAATAATAGATGACTGTCTTAAAATCTCCCCTAATGAAAATAAATGAATATCTGGCATCTATAGCACCTTATCATCTGTCTGCTCTCCTCCATTTGAAGCTTTCAAATCCAAATAGGAAGAGGAACTCTGTATGAGACTCCCAGACGATCTGTGGAAAGAGAGCCTTGAAAATGTTCCTACTTGTTCAAATAACACTGTCTTATCCAGTTCAAGATTCTACACAGGCTTCATTACTCTAAGGAGAAACTACATGCCATATATCCACAAATGTCGCCTATTTGCGCTAAATGCCACGCCTCAGTGGCAAATCTTCTCCATAGTTTTGTATTATGTCCAAAAATGCAACATTTTTGGTCTGATATTCACCGCATTTTGTCTGAGGTCTTAAATATTCTTATTGAGCCGGAGCCCTCCTTTATTCTACTCGGTACATTGGAAGCATCTAGAAAATTAAGCAACACACAACAACACTTTCTTTCTTGCAGTCTTATAACAGCTAAGAAGTTGATATTTCTGCATTGGAAGAGCACTAAGACCCACTTGTAGAAGATGAGATATACTTTAAAAGATAGAATACCACAGTTCAATAGGACCTGGATGTCCCTGATATCATATCAGAACAACAGATAATTCAGTATGCACAACTAAAATACAACTCAAGAGTGAAAGTATTCAAGGGAAGGGTGCTTGGGAAGACGGGAGGTGGAGGGAGGAGGTCATTGGAGATTTCTGATAGCTCAGGATTGGAGATAACTGCTCTGTTCTGTTTGTCTGTCACTTATTTCTACAGATATGGAGCTGAAAGAATATTTGTAAAATATGTTTTTATAAATCTCTGTAACCCATACTGATCTCTACAGATCAAGTATAATTACCCTTTTGTATATCTATGTATATATATATATATATATATACATACATATGGATATATAGGTATGTATGTAAATATGTGTGTATGTAGATATTTATATATATATATGTTTTGTCAAGTAAGATGCAAATGTTGAGGTCTCAGAGAGAACTCAGGCTCATTACGGCCCTAAGGTAACAAAGGGTTTGAAGCAGACAAATAAAGATCTTAAGAAGAAACATTATAAGTAACCATATGATTATGCTTGCTAAAATACATATATATTTTTGAAGTGTTGATTTGATTGAAGTAATGATTCAGATGATTTATTATGTTCAGATTGAGAAGAATGATTTAAGAAGTGATTCTGTGTAAAGTAATCCTTGGTTAGGCTCTGTGTGTGCATACAGGCCTCATAGGCTTTGTGTGTCCAGGCCTTAAGAAAGCAGAAGTGCAGTAAACAACAGTCACCGTGACTCGGCAGCCACAATGACATTGCAGCCTCCTCAGAAAAAAGGGAAGTTTGGGAAAAACCCAAAAGGGTGGGCTGGAATGTGTGTGTGTTAAACAGAATGTGGACACTGTGTATTTGCTGTAACAACATGACTTCTGTATTACTGTTGTATGTGATGACAAAGTTGATTGCATAAGTTAGACGGTGTCAGAGGGCGTACCTAGCCAGTTTTGTGTGTCTAGAGAAAGTATAAGAATGGGAGAGCAGAGACATTATTGGGGAGTTGTTCGCCGGAGCCGCCAGAAGAGCAGCAAAGGGAACTTGGCCGGAGTTCTGAAGAATCTTCACCTTCCTCTTTTGCCCGAGAGACGGGAAGACGACGCGGGACTTAGGCTCCAGAGATCGCTGAGGACATCGTTGGAAGCAAAGTCTTTTTCTGACTTTGTTCAACAAGCGAAGACCACACTCTGCCAAGCGGAGAGTCCTAAGAGGTTCTGCAGTTATCCAGAAGAAACCAATAGAGGGAAGAACCGACTACACCCGAAGAGGCAAAGGAGGCAACAGCACCGGGCTGTTCCCCTCCCCGGGGCTGGGAGACCCAGTGACCCACTACAGCCTGAACAGACGAGGGTTTTCCACCACCACCATACCACAGAGAAGACAGCTGGGGTGTAAGCACTAACGTTCCAGCCAATTCCAGAAGATAACTGCCAGACCACGATTGGCTTACAGGACTCCTCCGCTCCCCCCTGCCGAGGGATAAGATCCTTTTGTCCACAAAGAAGACATCGTACCAAGTCCTCCGGACAACTGAGTGCTTTTCCCAGACGCAAGACAAGACCGAGTGATACGGTAGTGGCCACGCTGTTCGCTCTCTCTCCTAAATTTAATAATTAGAGAAGATTGTCAGGTACGCTCAATTTATTTACTTTAGTCTCATTTTTAATCAGAAATAATTAATTGTTTTAATCATGAATTGATGCTGTGCTCTTGCTAAAATTTGCTTAATAAAAAGCTGTATTGCATTTAAAGAGAAGCCTAATGAAATTATTATAAATCACTGAAAATCTGCATAGTGGTAAAAAGTTAAGTTGATTGTGTGCATTCAAACCAATGGTTCTTAAAGGTTACTTAGTCCAAAGTGAGAGTGTTTAAACATTACCCCTGAGGTTAGTTCTTTCCAAACCTCGAAAACGAACCCAGGAATAGCACCAAGTGCATGCAAGTCCTTATGAGAGAAGCTGACCGATAACGAATGTGAATGATAGATCAATTCTACTACTTAGAAAGGCTGCTTGGTGGGATAGCATTTATCAGATAAGAGGGGTGAGACATTCGGATGCAAGGCAGTTAGAACCTGGGCGAGTGTCTCTCGATTCCAGCTTAATTTATTCTGCTGAAACCTGTTAGGTGAAATACTAATAGGCAGATAGAATCTAACCCTTTAAACGGAGAGCTGGACCAATTTTAACCTGAGGCAAGGGTTAAAAAAGGCTAGACTGGCGAACAGTTTATATATGTGCAGGTACAAATGGATCTCCATCTCAAACACAGAACCTACTTATTAACCAGCAGCACCACCCCAATTAGACTTAAACCCTCCTAAACCCATTACACTCTGTTCTCTCTCCCTTTTTTCTTTCTTTTTCTTCCTTTTCTCTCTCTCTCTCTTTCTTAATTTGCTTTGCAATTGTTTAGCAATTTGTTCATTGTTCAATTACTTAATCAAAGTTAAAAAAAACAACTGCATGTATGTGTGGAATATATGTAAGATGAATGTTCAATAAAAACATTATTTAAAAATATGTCCTAAAATAGTCATGCGAAAAAAGTTTATGTCTATAAAATATTCTGGACATAAATAAAAAATGGCTGCATAGTGAAATATATGAAGTCCATCTGCATTTATACATCATACTGATGTTGGAATCATAACTGCAGCCCACGTTCAATCAAGTTAGCGGAATTACGGATAAACAACATTTCCAGTTATCTCTTTCAAAATAAAAGCCGTGATTTGTTTAACAGAAAAAAACGTGATTTCAAAAATATGATTTTGAAAATGTAAACCAAACTGTAAAAAGCGTTAGCTAGCTGCTCCACTTGCTCTGAATATTTTTGTATCTATTTACAGGGCTGTCAACTCTCACGCTTTGGCCGTGAGACACACACAACTCAGTCCCTTCACACACTCTCACGCCACACTCCCAATATCACACGGTCAGAAAAAGATAAGTTCCACTTTGCTGTTATGGGAATATGTAACCTTTGGGGAAATCCAGTTCGTGTTTTTACTACAGAGAACTCTAGGCTTGTGAAAATCTGGTCCTCATTTTCTGTCCTCCTCCCCAGTCATTGTGCAGCTGTAGGTGTCTGTCTCTGAGTGACCACAAAGCCTGTGTGCCCGGGAGCTTTAAATGATCGTGGAGGAGTGATTCTGGATCATCATACCAACATTAACCTCTTTTCAGGGACGTATTAAGGCTTTAGAACCAGTATATCGCTCAGTTGTTGTGTCAGTGGGCTTGTAGTCTCAAACTGAGCAGGAGAACTATAAGGTTTCTCGCATGTCACATACTTAAACATTTTGGTGTCACACGGCTGCTTAGAATGTTGTTACAAGCAAAAAAAATCTGAAATTTTGTTGCACAGTGGTCCTCAAATTTGTAAAGGAGTGACGTGTCTTAAATTAGGTCATTCTTTTTAGCTGTTAATGAGATCATATTGAATTCCATCAAAGATACTCTCCCGTTTTTTGACCTGGTTTATTCAGCTTTTTCTTGGTTGTGAATGCCTTGTTTGATCCTACCCATTATTCCTTCTATCTGTACTTTTTCAGTCATTACTAATACAACAATTCATTCAACACAAAATCAATGTGTATTTCCAACATGTTCTAGTGTGGATCTCAGCAGTAAAAGTTTATAAATCACTGCTAGAACTAAGTTGGAGGGCAGGTGTTTTCCCCCCAATATTACAGTTTTTCTCCATTGGTTTGGCTCATTTCTTGAAACCGAGATGACATTCTCAAAACTAAAAGATCATTTGGCCAAACAGACCTACAATTTCGCACAACATTTCAGATAAATAGCAAAAGCACATATCTTTCCCAAAACTGTTCATCCATGTTTCAAAACTAGTCCTTTTCTCATGTGAAATGTCAGTGCCACCAAAATTGCAAAGATCCTTCTCAATAGCTTCGTCTCATTTGCAGTCACTTTGAACTTTTGCCAGAATAAACCTGGAATGCTCAGCATAACACCATGGATAAGCTGCACAAACACATATCTCTGTCAAAACAGTTTAGCCATATGTCAAAACTAAATTTCCTTGTCATATAATGAGTCAATGCCCCCAAAATGTGTTGTCCCTTTGGCCTTGTGTGAGCACTGCAAGTCAAAATGCTTAGCTGTTTTGTCACTGTAGCAGAGGTCTAGCTATTACAGAAGATATATGTGTAAAACTGCAAAATAAAAAAGGTATTTCTCAGTAAGAGCAGGTTCCAAAGTTTTGACACAAGCTCAGTTTTTATTCAAACAAAATGTTCTTCTATATTTTTCAGTATATAACTAAATCAATTATTCTACATGTACAGCAAACAAACAAAAGAAATCATTGCCCAGAGTAAATAAAGTTTCCCAATGACTATAATTCTTTTACTGGTCACGGTCATCCTCCCTCTCCTGGTCACCCTCCTCCTCTTCATCATCAATGTGCTGCTCTCTGTTTGGCCACAGATTTTCATCCATGTCACAGCGAATAGTTTCTCTTGCAATGCAGCGCGGGAAGAAACGGCGAGAATGTCTCAACCATCCTCTACACTGATCTCCTGTGATGTCCTCACACGCAGCATCCATTGCCTGGAGCAGGGTCCTCTGGTCTTCAGCTCGGTGTTCATACACTCTCCATCTCCAAGCAGGAAAAAAAAACTCCTCAATCGGATTGAGGAAAGGAGAGTATGGTGGTAGAAACACCATGAGCATCCTTGGATGGGTAGTAAACCAGGCCCTAATGAGAGGGCTACGATGAAAATTCACATTGTCCCACACAATCCCATAGCGTGGTAGGTGAGGTCCTTCGTCGTTCCTCTCGTTTTCTGGGATTAGATAAGTATAAAGTTGATCAAAAAAGTCAGAAGCTTTTGAGTATTGTATGGGCCTAGGCTCGGGATGTGAGTGGCCACACCATTCTCGGATATGGCAGCGCACATTGTTATATTGCCCCCTCGCTGGCCTGGGACATCCACTGTGGCCCGCTGCCCAATGACATTGCGACCACGCCTGCGACCCTTGGCCAAGTTGAAGCCAGCCTCATCCACAAAAACCAGAATGTGAGGCGTTTTATTCCCTTCGAGTGCCATAATTGTCTGAAACAGATAAAATAAAAATACAGATCAGTAATATTATTTTCTATAGGATTGTTCTATATTCTACACAAGTTCTAGATCGACAATAACTGACTTACATGTACATATTGGTGGCGCAGTTAATTTACTCTCTCAGAGTTTCTTTCAAATGGCACTCTGTAGACTTGCTTCATTGTCATTTGATTTTTTTTAGAACTCTGTCTATTGTGGATAGGCTTATTGTATTGATATTGTGAAAAATTGTGTTGTCTTCAATTACTGCATCTCGAATTTGTCTGAGGGTAATAGCATTATTTGTAATGACGAAATTGCAAATATGTTGTTCCTGCTGTTGACTCAGCAGCTGTCCTCTGCCACCCCTGAAAGGTTGTTGTCCAATCCTAGACAAAGACACCAAGGATAATTTCTACATACACGAATATACACATGTGTGCATGTTATATACATATAGATATAGTTAGGATCAAATTGTGTTGGTCTGAATTCACATCATATTGAGGTTGGATTTTACTGTACTGTACACTACATTCAATTGTGGGTTTTCATACATAACGGTTTTCCCTCCGAAATGTTTGAATGATGGAGGAGACTGTGGATCGAGGCACATTAGGCTGAACAGCTTCTGCCATTGTAAGGTTGTGGTTGACCACATGGTCTATGAGTGTGGCCCGTATTTCGTCTGGGACAGCATGGTACCTTCTTGCCCCTCGGCCTCTTCCTCCAATACCACCACCCCGCATTCTCACACCTCTTCTTCTTCGTCTTCTTCGTCTTCTTCCTCCTCTTGCCTGAGCGGGAAGTTGTCCTTGAACATTTGCTTGGCCTGGAACCTCCATGTTCACAAAGCAAATGATATAGGTCCTAGCCAAGATCTATATATATATCTATATGTATAGTCAGGGCTGCACATAAGTGGTCCGCATGTGCGCTTGCGTACTGAACGTTGATGAATGCGCTGGGCTTCAAAGGCTTTTGCGTACCGACGGCTCTGATGCTACCGAAAAAAAAAGCAAGCTCTTTTTTTCGGTGGCTCCGGTGACGACTCTGTCGGATTTTTTGTGAAGGGGGTGGAGGAAAACGAAAATATTTACGGGGCCTGCCTCTTTGACATTTTGAGAAGTGCTTTTCCTCGTGGTTAGAGCCATCGGTACTCAAAACGGTACATATGAAAGCCTTTGAAGCCCACGTTCAGTACGCAAGCGCGCATGCGGACCACTTATGTGCAGCCCTGTGTATAGTAATCACAATCATAGACATCACCTGTCAGAGAACTAATCAAACTGTTTGATTGGTCAAGTGAGATATGGGATACTCCTCCTTCGTTAGTCAAGTTCTGCTTTCACCTGACTGTCATTTACTGCCAAGTATTTAAAAAACATATACATATGTATTTTATGGTATTATATTCAAAACCAATTTTGACAATTGAACAAACTATTCTGCATATGATGGCTCACACAATGAACCAATACTGACACATTTTGGAGATGACGACCATTTGACTGAGAATCAGCTAATTCAGCTAGATCAGGAATATCTATTCATTTGGAAAATGTACTAAATGTGAGTTAATTGTGCTAACTTTAGGCTACTTGTACATAACCAAAACAGAGATGCAGTAAAACAATTGAGACATGTACTAAAGCATCTGTAATTTGATGAAAGCGATGACAAATGCCATTCTGTTGTCAGCAGCTGCAGGTTACTTTTGGTATTTGTCCATGTTGTTTTGAGAATGTCATCTCGGTTTCAAGAAATGAGCCAAACCAATGGAGAAAAACTGTAATGTCCAAATTTGATATCAGACAATCGCAGATTCGGTATCATAAGAAATTATTATCCACAAAAAATCTTAACAGGTCATAATCTCACCAAACTCAGACATGGCAGTTTGCAAAATTTGTTAAATTTGCACTTACCAGTCTTTGTTGTGTGGAGATCCTGTTCTCGTGACACCAGTTTGTTTAGGAACTCTACGATGTCAGGAGAGGAAATCAGGAGGCAAACTCAGAGACACTCTGGAGACTCAGATGGCTTATGTTGAGAATAAGGTTTACTGATATCAGGAGACATGATACAGTGAGTAACACAGTGATGTGAGCACTGGTAGCATCAGTTCTAAGGAGTCTCTCTGGCCTTGGGTATGTATACCATTTGGGAGACATGCCATGTTTAAGGATACACTCCAAATATGGATACAGGACTGTTAACTCAGGCTCCATCCGGCCAAGAATACTGCAATATAACCTTGTTCTTACGCTGTCAGCCCAATAGTTGTCTTTCATTCCTATGTTATCTTTACCAAGCATCTGTCTGTCTCAGGATTATATTAGGGAAGGAGAGAGCATAAGCAGGTTTGCATCCTCAGTTTAGGAGAACCATCGGTCAAGGGTGACATCTTGTCGTGTAATTTGGGGTGACTTGGTACCAACATGAACAAACAGCTGAAGGGACACCTCAGTAGTGAGAAAGTGAGTAATTTTTCCTTCACATTTGTAGTAGTTTTTAATCATATTTTGGTCATCTTGAACATATTTGTGGTGGTTTTACGTCACAATTTAGTCATTTTACACATATTTGTGATAGTTTTATCAAATATTTTGGCCATTTTATACATATTTGTGGTGCTTTTATCACATATTATGGTTAATTTATACATGTTTCTGCTAGTTTTATATATTATTTTGGTCATTTTTTACCCAGTTGTGGTAGTTATATTTCATATTGTGGTCATTTTATACATATTTATAATAATAATATTTAAATGAGTCTGATGAATCTCCATCATTTCTAACACTGTTGGGTCTAAACCTTCATATTTCAACATGTTAGTTTGTCTCTATGATCAGTAATACTGGAGGGTCTGAACCTCAGTATTTAAACTGCTTCATTTCATTTGTCAAACCAGTCTGATATGTCTGCAGGAAAACACTTTGGCACAATGTCTGTTTTTATTTTTGATGTGTTTTATGAATGAGTGTCAAGTCAAAGTGGAAGGAGCTGAGAACTCAAAGGAGAGGCATTTACGCACAGGTCCTACACTCAGCTGGGGCGGAAACAATCGGCGGCTGCATCCGGCGGCATAAAAGGGGACACACGCAGCACTGAGGAGGAACTGAGAATGAATGACCGCGTTCAAACAGTGACCGTGAGTTTCTGTTGGGAAAGCATCAAGATCTGCGGCAAACTGTGCAGGATTGCCTTCATCTCCAAAATCCGGGTTGCAGCCGGTAAGAGCAGAATTGTGGAGACTCTAAAAGACTGTTTAAGCTGCCGATGTGTGCCACTGCAGTATGTGTTAGCATTAGCATTAGCCACGGAGATCGATGTCAGCCACGAGCGGCTTGCTGTCAACTTTGTCTGTTTACCAATAATTTCTGTGTGTTTTGTAATTGTTAAGTTGAAAATAAGATTGCAGGCTAATTGGTGCTAATTAGAGGGTTCCAGCTAAGACCAGTGAATTCATCCTGTTTGTAATGGTGGGTTTTTACGATGCTCTTTATTTATTTATTGGATCTGGAAAGGATTGCACTTTAAAAGCACTTTATGCACTTTAAATAATTTTAAAACCTTGAAGTAAAAATTATAAAATGGTTAAAATTTCTTTTGATAAAAATGCTCAGAGTAATGTGTTAAACTGTGATTGAAAATCAGCTCTTTAAAATGCAGATAAATTCATGTGTGGTATAGTATTGGGTTGAATATTGCTCATGCCATGATTTGTCGCTTCAGTTTATGTGGTGTTGAGGTTGACAAACATAAATTGAGAGGAGTAGCATTTGCCAATGTGGTGAAAATGTCCATGAGGAACGGTTGTTACTATTTGCTGAATGCAGTAATGTGAACATTGTCCTTTTGTGTTCTGTTTAAAGGTTTTTCACCTTAATCTATCAACTAAACGTATGGACTTATGGAAGTTGCCACCTCTGTATAATAATAATACATTTTATTTATAGGTGCCTTTCAAGACACTCAAGGTCACCGTACAGAGGAAACAGAATAAAAACAGATTCAAAATACACAGTTTAAAACATAAGAATTTTAAAATTTCAAAGAAGAAAATTTTGCAAAGAGTAAGCTTGTTTGAACAGGTGGGTTTTGAGAGTGGATTTGAAAATGTGTAGTGTGTTGATGTTTCTGATATCAGGTGGGAGGGAGTTCCAGAGGTGGGGAGCAGCGCGACTGAAGGCTCTGGAGCCCATGGTGGTCATGCGGGCAGGGGGGATGGTGAGACTGAGAGAGGAAGATGATCTGAGAGTCCGGCTGGGTGTGTTTATATGCAGTAGATCAGTGAGGTACGGAGGGGCGAGGTTATGGAGGGCCTTGAAGGTTAGCAGAATGATTTTATAGATGATACGGTGAGTGATTGGAAGCCAGTGAAGCTGTTGGAGAACTGGGGTGATGTGGTGGAAAGAGGGTGTCCTGGTGATAATTTGGGCTGATTCATTTTGGACCAATTGGAGTTTATGGAGGGACTTGAGTGGAAGACCAGAGAGAAGTGAATTACAATAGTCGAGGCGGGAGGTGACAAGAGAGTGGACCATAATGGCGGTGCTGACAGGAGTGAGTGAGTGAGGGAGGGACGGAGGCGATTAATGCTACGGAGATGAAAGTATGCAGATCGGGTGACTTTGAAATGACAGAGTGCCATCGAGGACGACACCCAGACTCTTGACCTGCAGGGAGGGAGAAAAGGTGGAGTTGTCAATGGTGATGGTGAAACTATTGGTTTTCGTGAGAACTGACTTGGAGCCAATGAGGAGAACCTCAGTTTTGTCGCTATTCAGTTTGAGGAAATTGGAAGAGAACCAGGATTTGATTTCCTGGAGACAGACACAGAGGGGGGTGGGGGTGGAAGTGGGTTTGGAGGAGAGTTCGAGCTGGGTGTCGTCCACATAGCAATGAAACTGTATGTTATATTTCCGGAATATATGGCCAAGGGGAAGAAGATAAATGATGAAGAGGACGGGACCAAGAACAGAGCCTTGGGGAACACCGGAGGAGAGGGGAGATGAATGGGATGTGAATGTTTTTAACTGAATGAACTGAGTGCGGTCAGAGAGATATGAATTTGCGACCACTGCAAAATAAAAGGGGAAAAGAAAGAAAGCAACTGTCTGATTGATGAGTGGAGTCCTGCTCAAACCCTGGGTAGATGAAACATCCTTTTTCAAGTGGGGAAACTGCACAAACTGTGAGAAAAATCATCAATGAGAATCACCTGTCATTGAAAGTGGGAGGACACTTGACACTATGGGAGAGTGCAAAGAACAGGGAGTGAGAGCTGCCTTTAAACAGAACACTGAGCAGTAAAATACATTCACTAACTTACAGCATGAACAGTTTTCTACCAGCAGTCCTGTCTTGAATCACCTGCAGTAGCATCTTTATGTTCTCTTTATTCTCTTTTAGCATGTCTGTTTTCTGTCTATGTTCCTTATTTTTAACAGTTTAAGTTCATTTGTATCAGTTTTAGGTGAAACTGAAAAGAGCTAAAAGTGAACTATTGAGTTGAAATGTGTCCTCTGTGTTGGCTGATGAACATATGGGACACTCTGACACTTGTGGTATCCTAATGAAGATGTGTTTGATGTGATTGGCAGGAGGAGGAGAGTCTGACGGAGGAGCAGAGGAATGTTGGCAGCCATTTAGTCTGAGCTCAACAACGGAGGAAACATGGATTCTTCACAAAAAGTGAGAAACATACCACTGTAACATTATTATCATTCATTTGTTCTTTAAAATGTGTAAAGTTGCTCCAGTTGGTTAGATGGGCCGACCAAAGCCAGGTGACGTTGGCTGGAGAGATGTAGCTCTGCAGAAGCAGCTGTACTGAGGATATAATGGTGGACTGCTAGGAAGCTGCTTGTTTTTTGTTTGAGGCTGAACTAGCTGCTGATCATACTTTCTGAAAATGTCTTGCATGGTGATGAAGATAAGTAACAGAAGAAATGTATTGTTTTTCAAGCAAGTTGTTCAGGAAGGTAAAGAGCAGCATTTTCTTTGGTAGAGAATAATACTTTTGAGCATTGTGAGTTTACCAGCCTTTACCTTCTCAAGAAATTCAGACAGTTGAACCCAGAAGTTTACTTACACTGTATAAATGACACATAACCCTTTTTTAATTTACACAATCTGACATTAAATCTGGCAATGCTTCTCCTGTTTTATGTCAGTTAAGATGACCAAAATTATCTTTAAATGTCAGAATAACGAAAGAGAGATTTATTTTATTTATTTTTTTAGAGAATTTTTATTACTTTCTTCACAATCAGAAGTTTGCATCCACTAAGATGCTATACCTTCAAGATAATGATGTCCTGGCTTTGAAAGCTTTTGATAGATTAACCCTTTAAGCTGCAGTCAATTCCAGCCGTTTTCAGTACAAAAAATCGCTAATATTCTATTTTTAAATTTAAAAAAATGATGAAAAATACAGGGAATATTGGACGCACATCGCGAGGTGCATTTCCTTGAAAACGAC